>NC_056728.1:914165480-914232980 GCF_019279795.1 Protopterus annectens
TATGAGCATATATACTATATGTGTGTGTGAAAATCAAGTTGGTTTTTACTTCAGGGCTCACCTTTGTGTTGTACATCGACAGGTGGCACAGTGTGCCTGCAGGGCTTCCATGAGTCATTCTACATACAGTAGGGACAGCTATTATTTGTACATTTCTATCCGGGGGGGGCACACCTGATTGTTACTGTGGTTGTACATAGGATGAAGGGTTCACATGTCACTTATACACATTTGCTAGGCCTGCACTGCTATGTCAGTTACTCCATTTCAGTCTGTACTGTTGCCTATCATACTGGCTTGAGGCATACCACTGCACTACAGACCTTAGCTTCCAATTACACGCATATTAGTTTGTGACTTCATAGCCTACCCAACCCACATCACACTGCCTGGCCTACTATCTGTCTGCATAGGCCTGGGGGGAAGTTACTCATATGCCTCTTCAGAGGGCATGATACAGCATTTGTTTGTGTTTGGCTACATTTGTCCTGCTGGCTGTGACTTAGGTATGTGACACCCCCCCCCCCAACTGGTATGTGTGAGTGAGTTAAGTTGTGTCTGTGCCAGTGAAATACTGTCATGGCTTAGTGGTTCAGTACTGTGCCTATAGTGCACAGTATCCTGAGTTCGAGCCCTGTCACTGCTTTTTATTTTACTGCTGGGCAGACCAGACTGCTTAAGGAACAGTAAAGCAGGTGTGAGTGTGTTTACTCGACTTTGCTCAACTTTGCCCGAACTTGCCAGACTTTGCCCAACATTGTCTGACATTGCGCTGGTTTGCACGGTGCACAGCTACATGCAATTGTATTTAAATATGCTCAATACTGGTAAAATGTGCATGGCAGTGCTTTATATTGCTTAAAATAGGGCACTCATGCCTCAGGTGGTGCTGCAGGGCTGCCTGTGCCGGATGCACATAGTACACTCCCTATGCATGTTTGAAAACAGGTAAAGTCAAGTTAGGCATCCCTTTTACTGTATGTGCGAGTCAGAGAGAGGTGTCGTTTCCAGGGTTCCTATTGAGTCACTGTATGTGCTATGCGTTGCCTCTTTGCCAAGGCCAAAGCATACTGGGCACGCCACCTTCTGCCTACTGGGGCAGGCTCAGGTTGCTCCTCCTCCAAGTCACGCTCTGCCTGTGATGGCCTTGGCAATGGTGGGGGGCTGTATGGCCCTGCCCCATGCTGTTCCTGCTGCAGCTGTTTTCGCAGGATCATATTGTGTAGCATGGCACATACCATGACAATTTGGGAACATGTAGTTGGTGAGTACTGCAAGGCTCCACCAGATGTGTCCAGGCACCGGAGCCGTGACTTGAGCATCCCAAACACAGGCTCAATAATGTTTCTTGTTTGTGCGTGTGCCTCATTATATTGTTATTGTTCAGGTGTGTGTGCATTTCTGATGGGTGTCATCAGCCATGGCTCCAGTGCGTATCCAGCATCCCCCACTAGGTGACCGTCAGGGATGTCCCCATTGGCAAATCTCTGGTACAGCTGCGTCAGATGCCAGATGTGGGAATCGTGATAGCTTCCAGGGCAGCCAGCACAAACATTCATTATTATGCCCTGGGCATTGCACATGACCTGGCAGTTGATGGAGGGGAAGCCCTTGTGGTTGATGTAGACCCTACCCCGCTCACCGGGTGGTGCTTTGATGTCTATGTGCGTGCAGTCTATTGCACCCACTCCCTTAGGGTATTCTGCTATTTGGTGGAAAAGACACATATTGCTGGCCAATGCCTCATGGAAATTGGGGAAATATACTTGCTCACCAACATGTGCTGACATGGCATCCAGGAACTGGTGCAGTACCTTGGATGCTGATGCCTGTGAAATCCCCATCATATCATCAGTTGGTCTCTGGAAGGTACCTGTAGCTAGTATTCTTAGGCCAACACATACCTTGGTATCCACTGGGATGGGTTCCCCACTCTTGGTTCTGTGTGTGAGGTGTGGCAGGCACAGCTCAACAATTTGCTGCAGGAGGTCTCTGTCCACCCTATAGCGCTCCACTATCTCCAGCTCATGTAGCCCCTGGTAGGTTACCCTGGGTCTGTACACTCTTCTCCGTCTCCTCACTGTGGGTTGCTCAGCAGCATTCACAACATCACCACCCTCAGCACCTTGCACATGCTGGTTTATGATAGCAACAGCAGCCCCTAACATTTTGTCTGACTTTAAAGTTTTTAAGCTTTCCCTCTTTGTATACTGCAGTGTTGCAGAGTTCTTGGGAAGAAAACAGGGAAGAATGCTGTTTGCAGAATTTAAAGTGCTGGCTGGGCTAGTCTGCTGCCTGTGTAATTGGCTGATTCTGATATATTTCACCTGGCAGCTCTGCTAGTTCTCATTGGTTAACTTCCTACTACTTCTTTGCCTTCCTTTTCCCTTTCTGTTTCCGCCCAGGGCAGCACCACGCACACACTGTGTGCTTGTTTGCAAGAAATTTCAGCTATTTTCATGGCGTACACCTTTGGTTTCTGGTTTTCAAAAAGGACAACTGTAGACACGCCTCTTGCAATCCTGAGCAACTCAGGGCAAACACAGGACACTGTGCTCCAATAAGCATACAGCCTTTCTGACATACCCCCTCATGATTTCACCTATCTTCTACTCTACTATTCACTTGCTCCTACACTTACACTCTTGGGACATGGCTCACATGCTGGGGAAAATTGGGATTCACTATCCTTATCCTCATTTGCATAGGATTGCCTACTAATGCTTGGTTACAGCTCTCACACTGAGCTTCCCCCCCTTAGCAACCAGTACTCAGTGGCCATGTTGTCTTCAGCCTGCCATTCACCTGCATGGCAGGATGAGCTTTTTAGTGAGAATGCCTATTTTTGGCTATTTTGAAATTATTTTATTGTTTTTTTAAGGGCCGCACGTTTGCGCGGTGCTGCGCTATGTTTAAACATCGGAGATCGGGGAAACAAAATTTGGATTTTAATAATTTTAAACATTTAAAAATGCCAATGGCCTTATATTTGGCCATTGACATGCTTCCTCAACTGGATGCATCCTTTATTTGGAGCTGTCATAGCTCCATTTAGCAATCTGCAGAACAGTACTCCGTTACCAATGGAGTACATTTCTGCAAATAACACTACTCTTCCAGGGACAGGTTAGTGTTTCCTGGATTGCAAATTTACCTCATTTGCATAGCTTTCAGCAGCAAATGAGGTAATTTGCATACCATGATACTGTCCGTGTAAGAGTAGCTTTAGAAGCTCTCATGCACACCCCTGCCGGCTTTTGCTGGACCGCTCAGTAGACATATTGGCTGTCTGAAGTCTTACTCTACTCTACAACTCTGTGCAAGCTTTCATAAGTCTGGCCCACTGTTTTTCCTAATAGCTGGCTTATCCAAAGAATCATAAATCTGCTGATGAATAAAACTGCTACATAAGAATATTGTTCATGAGCAGTGCTGGATATAGGTCACTTTACTTAAGGTAAATGTGCTGGCCAGCAAAGCACTTTCATTATTTCTTTTTTTTCAAAGAATTTTATTAAATAATTATTAAAATGAACAAATATTTCCACAAAATTATAACATTTTTTTCTTTAAAGTTAAAAGAAAATAAAAAAAACAAACCTTCTAATATATAAACCAATGTAACTAAACTATGTACAAAGACGTTCATCATGCAAAAAAAAAAATTCTTAATGTAGCTGTAGGATTAACAAAAATCATCCATTTACACAAATTAATCAACTATTTTTCTAGAAGTTCATAGATGATATTCCATGAATTATATAATGTAGTATTCCTAGATATCTAGATTTAATAGTTAACGTTTCCAAATTACATGTTTTAAGGAGTATATTTTTAAATTCCAAAAATGTAGGTGCTGTACTAGATTTCCACTTCTTAGTGATTGTTTTTCTAGCTATAGGTAGTATACACCAAACCAAAGGGTACTTATTCTCTTTTACACAATCAGGAACAGGAGTATTAAATAAAACAAGTGATTTCGATATAAAGAAATTATCAGTAAAAATTGTTTGCAACAAATTATTGATATCATCCCAAAAATGTCTTAAATATATGCAATTATAAAACATATGAGACCAGTCAGCATTCAATTCAGTATTACATCTCCAACATGTTATATTCTTTTTAGGAAAATATACTTATATTATGAGGAGTGATAAATGATCTATTTAAAAATCTCCATGTGAATAATTTCCATTTTAAAGAAGAAGTAGTCATACTTGCTGATTGTAAAATATTCAATTCGTCTTTCTCAGAAGGGGGATTATTATTATTAATTAAAGAAAAATATTTCCAATAATTATCTGAATGTATATCCAAATCACATTTAATTGCCCTATACATGTTTGATAACTTGTTATTAGCAGGAGATTTATGCAAAACTGATAAAATCATATATTGTATTAGCTTGGGAATTTTTTCCTAATTATAGGAGACATAGAATCCAATTTATTTAATACATATTGTCTAGCTTCTTGAAGCTCTAACCATAAACAAGAATCAAGTTTATACTCTTCCAAGAGTAAACTATTGGATTTTATCTCATTATTCATCATCATTTGGTGCCAAAATGTTAAATGCTTTTGCTGAAATATAGACATTTTTGTATAATCTGAAGAGAAAATAGATCTGTGTGTGTAGGCTATAGGGAAGAGTAAAAAAGCCAATCCTTATATATATTATATTTAAATATAAAACTTTTAAATGATTTTAAAAGCAAAACTATATACTTAGAGTGAAAACTCAGAGAAGAAAACTCAGAGAAGAAAATTCAGAAATATAATCTTTTAACCTCCAAATAAATGGATTATTAATTATATTTAGCTTATAGGAACTGTTTATATCTTTGGTATGTGACAATACCTCTATAAACTCTTTCCACTTGGCAGTGTATTCCATATCAATGAGATGAAAGATTGTATTGAATACTGATGAAATTGAATACATTTCTAAATTTGGTAAGGCTATACCCCCATTATTCCAATTATACATATGGTATATGTTAATGCAATCCTTGGCTTATCTGGTAACCACAAACATTTCTGAATCATTGAATTAAATGTTTTAATTATTTGGTAAGAAGGAGGTATAGATAAAGATTGAATTATATATAAGCTTTTGGGGAGAAGGATCATCTTTATTATTAAAAGTTTATCATCCATAGAAAAGGGTAATTTGTTCCATTTATTTATTAAATGTTCCATCTGTAATAGACTTTTATTATAATTTATTTGAATGATATCTTTAATATTGTTAGTAATAATTATACCTAAATATGCTATTTGTTGAGACTGAGCTATATATTCATTATATTCATCAGGTATATTGTATTTTTTGAACCTGTTAAAAGAATTTGTGTTTTATTATTATTAAAAGTAAGGCCGGATTTTTTTTGAAAATATTCCATGTTTTTAAAAAGGTTTTGTATAGATTCCCTTCTACTCCCAAGAGTAATCAATATGTCATCTGCAAACATTTGTATTGTAGATGATATAGTGGGGTTTAACTTGTATCCTTCAATATCTGTATCATGTCTTATTAAATTTGCCCATGGTTCCATAACTAATGAAAATAAAAGAGGGGATAAAGGACACCCTTGCTTAGTACCTTTTACTATTGGTATATTTTGAGATATACTAGTACCAATTTTAACATAAGCTTGGCTATCTTAGAGTGATAAGATTGATAAAATTATTGGAGAAATTTAATTCCTTTAATAGAGTGAACAAATATTCCCATGTAACTGAGTCGAAAGCACAATTTATATCTAAACTAACTAGGGTTAAATTTGTTTTAAGATTTTTCACCGAATCAATTAAAGTTAATATTCTTTTAATGTTATCATATGAAGTTCTATTTATTATAAACCCCGTTTGATCACTATCAACTAATTTGGGTAAAAGTGTTTTAAGCCTTTCTGCATAAATGGACATAAACTATTTGTAATCAGTGTTTAATAGGGAGATGGGTCTATAGGAAGTACACTTAGAGGGATCTTTGTTGGATTTTAAAATAGGAGAAATAAAAGTGCATTTCCAAGAAGGTGGAATTATGTTTTTGTCCTGAACAAGATTAAATACTTTATAAAGCAATTTTAGAGCATTTATAGGTAGTAATTTGTAAATTTCAGGAATGATGCCGTCATTACCTGGTGCTTTATTTTGCTAACTGGTAATATGAGTTTGAAGTTCTTTAAAATATATTTGCTTACCAATAGAAATCCCTTATTCCTCTGACAGTCTTGTTTTAGTGTATCTATTAATAAATGTTTTTATTTCCTCTTTAGAGTTAATTTCAGTAGTAGTTTGGTTGATGTTTATAAAAAAATCCCTACATTCAGTTAATATATTATGAATTTCCGATACCATTTTTCCTTTTTTAGGGGAGAATATTTCATTAATATGATTAAATCTATTTAATCTTTTTGTTTTATTAGCAATAATTTTTAAGGATTTAGGGTTAGAAGATATTGATCATATTTTTATGTTTTAATATTTCTAGATATTTATTATTTAACATATTTATTTCTTTTCTTTTAGCACTTTCATTTTTAAAAAACAGATCACTCTTTGTCAAACAATTGACCCTTAAAAGTAGATCTTTTACTACGTTATGCTTTAGAATTTTTGGAATGCATGCCATTATATCTTAAGAAAGGCACTGCTTTGGATATTTTCTTTATGACTCTCCAAATCCAGAAAAAAATAATAACTTTTGAATCATTACAATTACATATCAAAAATCTGATTCATTATTTAAAAATAAAATAAATATATTCAGAGTACTTACACAACTTGGCCAAGCAAAAGAAATACTGTCAAATGCTTATACATCCTATAGTCTACATAAACAGATTTGTGATGGTACACCTTTCTCAACAGGTCATTAAAATACTGGTGTAAATGAAGGCCATTGCAACCCATATCACTACACTAATTTTCTGGTTATAGAAACCTAATTAATGAATGAAATTGTAGGATACTACTATATCTAAAATGTAATTTCACAAGTTGATATAGTACTCAGTAAAATTTTGTGATTCAGTCAATTCTTTAGTTACCATTTCTAAAGTGATATCATTAGGAGGAATTGACTACAGTAAAACAATGTCTGAAATAGCCAGAATGTCTTCATCTAGTACAGTAAAACTGTTCAACTTATCTGTAAATTCAAAAGACTTTTACAAAAGAATTTAAAGCTACATCTTAAAATAAACTACCTACATATTTCAAAAAAAAAAAAATATATATATATATATATATATATATATATATATATATATATATATATATATACACACATTATAGATAGATATATGCACATAGATACATAGAAACACACACACGTTTATATATGGCCAGTGGCTCAGTTTTAGCACCACCACCACTGGACTTTCGGCCTTAGTGGAGGATGATTTATATTTTTATGCATTTTAGTAAAGAAAAAAATCTTGCTTACTTTTAAAGAAATTATCAAACATAGACTCTGTTATGTCCACTACAAGCTCTTGTGTCTCTATCTATCCATCTTCCCATTTTAGTACATGGTGTAGTGGTGTCACACTTACAGAGACAATCATCCAGAGCCAATGTTCACACCGGCAGATGTCTAGCCTTGTCTGTATTGCTTATAAATATCATTCCATAAGACCATTTCATATTTATTTACATTTAGCCTGTTCAGCATTACATGTTTTATTATTTCTTCTTTCTAAAATCCTCAAAGCAGCATCTTTATCTTTATATTTGGTTATTAAAATTCCTAACTATTAATCATGATAAAGCAACATTTGGTTATTAAAATTCTAGTTAACTTTTAATCATGATAAAGCAACATTCTCTTCATGAGAAAGACTAGAAAATTGATAATTTATTTGTTAAGACGTTATCTCAAATCTTTCAGTCTGCAAAAAATTCATCTAGTTCAAGCAGGAGAGTCAGATTAAACACACTGGGATGTGTAAGTAAATGCATCCCTTTATTTCTGCTTACAGTACCACAAAATTACACAAAATCTGTAATATTTTAAAGAGGATTACAAAAGTCCTACTTAATTAGCCAACAACAAAAGGGACTGCTTAAAATGCAAAACATCAAATAAACGGCAAAGGAAAAAGTCATCTTAATCAGTTAATATGTGAGGTTTCTTCAGGGATGCTATTCTTAATCCAGGCATTCGTAGTTGTACAGTGGTCATTTGCGAAGAGCGTGATTACACTTGTATGCAAATATAAATATATATATATGGTTCCCATTCAGAAGCCTGAAACATCATAAGCCTGAAAATCAAAATCCTGAAACCAAAAGCCTGAAAATTCAGAATCCTGAAAACTCAAAATCCTGAAAGCCCAAAATCCTGAAAGACCAAAATCCTGAAACTCAAAATCCTGAAAACACAAATAATGCTAATATGTCACTATAAAGACACTAATATCTACCAACTGACCCTGACCCTAACCCTAAGGTCCATCACTATCGCACACTCACCTGACCCGCGCCCTAAACCTAACTCACTTAAACCGCCTAACCCCAATATTTGTCACTATTGCATACATGCCTAACCTGCCCTAACCCTAACTCACTTAAACCGCCCCTAACCCTAAAATAAAACCAACCGCACACTTACCTGACCCCAACGCATGACCTAACACCACAGGGCTAACAATAGCAAAGCCACAATGACATCAGTATGTCTATTTTGTGTTTTCAGGATTTTGAGTTTCAGGATTTTGGTCTTTCAGGATTTTGGGCTTTCAGGATTTTGAGTTTTCAGGATTCTGAATTTTCAGGCTTTTGGTTTCAGGATTTTGATTTTCAGGCTTATGATATTTCAGGCTTCTGAATGGGAACCATATATATATATATATATATATATATATATATATATATATATATATATATAAAGACTCAACTGACTTCTGACTTTTTTTTGGATATGATGGTCAAGTGTGGCCATGTGCATTGAGTGTTATGCTTGAGGAGGTGGGCTAGGATGGTTGCTACATTTATGGTGTGGTTAGACTGCCTTATTTTTCATTTTTTTTTCTTTTTTATATAAGAGGGAAGTTTGGGAAGGAAGTTAGGTAAAGGATGTAGAAGACAGGATTAGGGAAGGAGGGAGGTGAAGAGGAGTTGTAGCCAGGTCACCCCAATTTGTAGGACCTCAAATGTTTTCACTCCCTAATGGTAATGTAGTGGAAGACTGCAATGTTGAGGGGGCAGAGGGCTGAGGTGGCTTAGTGGTTGGATCCCAATGGGCAGGTAGTCTTGCATCTGCTGAAGAAGACCCTGCGTGAGCCAAAGGGACCTCTCCACTGCTCACTTCACATCATCCTGTACCAACTCCTGAAGCTCATGTGCATCATGGCATACAAGGCTGCATTGCATCAGGATGCCTACAGTACCACAGCCACTCCCCTAACCCTATGAGGATTTTCCTGAGCAGGCAGAAGACAAATGTTCCCTGACATGACAGTAACATAGTTGGGCTACTGTTGGGATCAATGGATATGTGGAAAAATTAACATAAATGGGAAAGGAAAGAAAAAAATGCAAATTAATGGATAATTAAAATAAGAGGAAAGAAAGCAGGAGAGTAAAGAAGACACAAAGACTCAAAACTGAGTCAATGAATTCACTCAGTTTACTAGTACATCAGAATATAGTTTATTAGGTTTACTATCAAATGGGAGATCAGACTTTGTGAGACTGACAGACAGTCTGAAATGACCCATTCGATAGTATTGAATGAATGAACATAGAAATGTAATAATGCACTACAGCATTCGCTGTTGTGACTTTCTACATTTTAATGCAGATTGCACTATAGTGGCGATTGGAAAATGTACCCTTTTCCTCACTATAGTGCAATCTCAGAGTTTGTATATATAAGTTACAGTGGGTATGGGGGTGCAGGGGAGCTTGCGCCCCTGAAAAAACGTTCTTTATAGTGAGTTGCTCAGTACTTACAGTTGCAGAAATGTGCTGACTGCTCAAATTGTGTCAGATTCAAACATTTACCACTTCCGCATTCAACATAGTTGTTGGTCACTGTCTGTTTCTACGGTTTGTAGAAATTATCATTTTCAAGTGCGATCGCTATAATGATAGTAAACCATTTATTAGCTCACTTAGCATCTAATAAGCAGGTATAAGATATGAAATGTTACTGCACGGTTACATTTATAAAATGCTCTGCAGAATGATTCTGACAGCCATCTAATAATCAGGTGTGAGGTATAAAATGATCACACATTTTACAGTGAGCAGGGACAGTAGCAGCCTTTGTTGGTGAACTCCTTATCCCAAGCCTGCCCAAGCAACTGGGAAGGAAAAATGCAAAGACCTAAATAGAGAAGCATTGGTAGTCCTGAAAAGAACTTTTGTTATGTGCCTTTTGTTTCAAATGCTCATCCGTCTAAAAAAAGAAGAAAGCTTTTATTTGGACATTGATTTGAGGCTACTTTGTATCCTTTCAACCAGAAGACAAATAAGGCAGAAAGGTAACTGATACTCAGCAGGAGAAAATGCTCAATGTAATCTTCAACTGACTCAGGTTTCAAAAGAGCAGAGGGCAAATAACCAAAAGTTCTTTTCAGTACTACCAACATATCTCTGTTTAGGTCTTTACATTGTACAGTCAGAATATATTATACAATACAGTAGTGATAAACATTAAATAAGCACATGAAAGATATGAAGTGGTAAGACATTTTACATTAAAAATATTGTGCAATATAGTAGTGAAATTGATGGTGTTGGAAATGTATATTGGTAGCACATTATTTTTGCTGTTATATTTCATTACTTACATCTAAATTATTAATTAAAGATTAATTTAATTTCATATTCAACAGAATACTTTGCTTAATCATAAATCATTTCACAAGCATGATTAGTACACCCTCTGCTAAACTTTCTGTTCTTCTTTATGCTCAGCTATGGTTGTAATTTTTCTTTTCTTCAGGTACAGAATGAAGAACAAAAGGGAGACATAATGGTTTACCTATCATATATGTGTACAGCAAACAACATACTGTGTCTTTATACAGTAGATGCAAATTCCTATAAATGATTAATGGTTTCTGTTTATTCTGTGCCATTTTTTTTTTTACTTCATCTTGCTAATTTTTCCTAACTTTATTTACTGCAAGTAAAAGCAGAAGGGTGTCATAACTTCTTTTGCTTTGTTACATTTGTTCTGGCTTCAACTTGTCTGGTTGGGGCGGGGTACATCTAACTTCTGCATTATTACACATTTTAATTTAAGTGTCTGATTTGCATTATGCCTTGCCTAATTTACCTCTGTTTTCAGCATATCAAAAAAAGTAGCTTTAAGGAAGACACTAATTTCTGAAATAAAAATTGAACACTGCAGCCTGCCTTAAGTAATGTGCAGGTCATTTACTTGCTACTTTGCCACCCCCCGACACTGTCTGGGGTATAGTGGCTAACTCTGTTCAGCCATCTTTTACGTGCAGTAAGTATTTTGGAACTAATGACCATCTTAAAAAACTATCATATTTACATTTTCATATCATACTGCACTTATGTAACATACATTTACAATATTACCAAACCATTAATTTCCAACCTATGTAAATTAAGAGAAAAAAGGAAAGTTTTACTACTGTAGCACTCTGGCCTTCTTCCTTGATGCTGCAAATCCCACTCAGTCAGCTGGTCGGCCCTCTGCCTTTGCAGAGCATCATACCTGTGCTGACACTGGTGCCCAGAGCAGGTGATCTCCGTGAGGGATAAGAGGTCATGACCCAACTTCTGCCAGATGTCAGTTTTGTCCCACTCTGTGCCAACGCCACATGTTTCAGTTTCCTGCAGGCATGACTATTACAAAAGTAGACTGTAATCTTAGTCTCCTGACAGACCAGCTTGAGTTCAACCTCTTACTTTCACAGTTGCTGCCACCTTCTGAAGTGCCAAAACCAAAATGATGGATGCAATTGCAGAATAGAGGTTCAGAAAGTGGGAGCACCCCTCTCTGAGGTGTGACATCACCATACCAAGACCATGAAGCCCTACATTAATGCATATGTGACAGTGTTGACAAGTTTGGTTTACTAATTGCATTGTAAAGTGATGCATAGATATAGTTTGTTTTTAAATGAATATGTACAAATATTGATATGCCAAGGGAAATCACATGATAAAACCTGTACTTTGTCATGAGCTTAAATATGTGTATTTTGCTTAAGCACAATAATGTTTTTACCTAATTCCGCAATTTTCATTACGAAATCAAACAACAGACTTGACACTGAGCCAGATGTAGAAAAATAAAAACACTAATCACAAATCCAGTTCACAAAATGCCCGAAGATGAACTCATAACTTGAAAACTTTAATAAAATAAAAACACTATGATAAGCGCTTTCATCTCTTAAAGATATCATCAGAACCACAAGTGTTATTGTAAGATCGCTTAAATACCCTAAAAACAGCTGATTGTCACACACCCCAAAAAAAACAGCCAATCAAATCATCACATTCAAAAATGTTAATCACCATATGACAATAAATCACAGTAAAAATAAACTAAACATCACCAAGAGTAAAAATGAATATAACTTCAAAATAACTTTAAATCTTATTAGCCCCCCTTTTCAATTCACTGCTGATGGAAATGTTTTCATTCAAGCCTAGAAAATTAGTTACATCATAGTGGATTTGCCAATACATTTTCTGCTGTAATAAAAAATCATCCAGTCCTCAGGAAATAAATCCACTTTAACCTGTTCCAGCACCAAGAACTTAAAGTGTATGACGTATACTGTGCAAATGCTGGTAAATCCTTTTGTTAAGAGAGTTCACAATTTTCATTATAATCATGCATTACTAAGTTATGGGAGTATGAGTACTGAAGTATTGGTTTAGGTACTCCTTGCTAACATTTTATAATTAAAATTCATTAATAACATGTGCATTTGGTCTTAAATAGCTTTACTCAATGTACATGACTTTTAGGAAATAAGGTGTGGTATATTCTGATGGTTGTATACGGAATTGGCTTCAGGAAACTCCAAGCTAAATACTGACTTAATCCAGATTTATTTTTAAATGCTGTGGGATACTTAAGTTCAATGGAGACATGCTAAATGGTGCTGCAAATCCCTGTGGACAGCATAGCCGGGCACAGTTTGTCTGTGGACACACAAAGTGTATAAATATTTATGAGACATGATATACCAAAGCGTATCATTGTAATTCATAGAGAACAGCTCAGCTGAACTTCAATCAATATCTGCAAAGCCACAGCACCTACCTGTGGATAGTTGAGTTAAGTGGTAAATGCTTTGGGACAACCTGAACATTTTCAAAGTAAGATAAAAACTGACTAATTGAAAATGTCTGTTGGGCTGCATCAACACCCATCCAGAACTGCATATTTACTGCTCAGTACTGAACTACACTTTTATCTGTTAATCTATTTGTGTTCTGTCTCTAACTGTGCATTATTTGCTGAGACCTTGTTCTTGATTTCAATTTGTCAGTACCTTAGACTCTTGCCATGGCCATTTTGATTGATTTCCTGTAGTTTATGTTTGGCTTCTACCCTTACTCTATTGATTTTGCCCTCTGGG
This sequence comes from Protopterus annectens, assembly GCF_019279795.1. Lineage (NCBI taxonomy): Eukaryota > Metazoa > Chordata > Ceratodontiformes > Protopteridae > Protopterus > Protopterus annectens. The sequence continues at coordinate 914,179,078 of NC_056728.1, forward strand.
TAGCTTCACACAGTGTTTTTCATTAGGAAGTCTTCGGTCTACTCATTAGTTGCAGTAGAGACGGAACAGGTCATTCCTGATCTGGGATTCACTACTTCAAACCTCCAAGTGGCCATTTGCTATTTGTCAAAAAGCTAATTTGTTGGTGCATTTTTTTCTGCCTGTGTAAAGTCATCCCATTTTGGGATGCTGTTCATCATGCAGCAGTAAGTACCAACTCCATGAGCTACGGCTTAGGCAGGTCTGTTGGAAATCTATTCTCTTGCAGCAACCTACGCAGTAAGATGAGAACCTCCCTCATACTATCCCCTACTAGAATAAGCAGCAAGGATTCAAAGCTATGGACATGCACTCCCCTACTTGCTTGGTGGATACAGACATCTTGAGGCAATGCAGCAACTGCCTCATGTATACTGACAACCACCTAATCCTCAAACAAATGAATATGGTGTGTGAGAAATGTAGTTATGCAATGTCATTGGAGGCAAGCCTCATGGATACATACCCTTACACTAACCAACAGATTTGCTAGTATCACACACACAAACACCCACCTCACACAGTACAGAGCAAACATGCAAACCCACATATGCTAAGGCTCTTAAAAGTAATCTCCCTCAACCATATAACCTCCCAGACACTGTACACACAAAACATGTTCTCATCAACCTCAAGAGAACACCACAAAAACAACAGCCAACAAGACACATACTTCCAAAAACAATGGTGCATCAACCTCCAAGTCTCTAAGGAATACCATTACACAACCTAATATGGTGGTTGTAGGACATTCCATAGTGAGACACATAGGCAACACACTTACCAGGTAAAGCATGGGGAGAGTCATTGCCAGCTGCCCATCAGAAAAAATAATCCGTCTTATCACTCAAGCACTTAGGTTGCTGAACCCTAGTTACAAGTATGACTCAGTCACAGCCCATGTGGTTGTAAACCACCAGAAATGCACCTCCCTGGACTATATGAAGACAGACATGCTTGAGCTCTTGGAGTGTGTGTCAGGCTGGTATTAACCTAGTGTTGAGCAGTATTCTACCTTTGCCAAGGATGATGCTACAATATGAACAGAAAATAACTGACTTCACAATTTGACATAAATATAGCGCCATTCAAAGGGGGTGCAATACAGGTCAGCCTGGGAGGGCATGGTCAATAGACCACACTGCTTTGCCAGGGATGGTCTGCAAGTGTCCCCTCTGGGATTCTGAATACTGGCATTGCCAGCCAGATAAACCTTGTGACAAATCTGTACCAGATAAAGAAAATCTGAACGTTAGTGTTCAATGTGAGGAGTCTAAACAGGAAACTCCACTACCTGCAGGGTCGCCTCACACTGAAGCATGTAGACATGTGTACAGTCAATAAGACATGGTTTAAAGCTGCAGAGAGCACACTGGCAGAGCAGGGCTACAATGCCTTTCACAAATTTAGGCCAGCTACTGCACGGGAAGGGTCAAAAGGAATAAATGTCTCCATATACATTAAAAATAAAAACACCTCAAGACTGGTCTACCAGTTTGATGTGCTTGAGCTTCTACATGTCCAAGTCACAATAAATAAGGATCTATATCATATTCTAGCAAGCTAGAGACTCCCCTGTATGATTCAAGAAAACCACAAAACTTACTTAAATACACTCAACAAACTCCCCAGCCAACTCAAAACCATACTTATGGGCAATTTCAACTGCCCCAAGATAAACTGGGAATCTTTCATAACCTCAAGTATGCAGACTCAGAGATTCATGGCCTTTGTAAATGCCAGCACTAGTTAGTACTCCCACCAAGGGCTCACATCCTCAACCTGGTCCTCACTAACATGGTAGAAAGCTACCCCCCCTTGGTGTAATGTCCTCAATAGTCAGATCAGACCATAAAGCTGTCTTTTTTGAAGTAAATGTAAAACCAGGAACATCTGCAAAGCCTTTAACGTGTAAAACTACTCTAGGGCAAACTTCCTACTACTGATAATGTAAATAAATTTCAAGACCCTATATCCCTCTGCTTACACATGAAATTTCATTTACCCTATATAACCATATAAACATCTGTATAGAGACTGCTGTACCTACCTGAAATAAACATAGGACCAGCACAAAAAAATAATTCATAATAGTGGAATTCCAACATAATCACTGTGTATAAGAAAAGGAAGAAACTGATGGCAAAATGTAGTAGCCACAGCCTCCAAACAGGTTTCATAGAAAATGAGTGGAAGACTGTAATGGTTATTGCACTGCACAAGGGAGGCCCATCCACCCTAATGTGCAAATCTGTGGAAAGGATACTTATGGATATCTTTAATGATTACATAAGTAACCTACAATCACTGGACCCCAATAAGTTTGGGTTTGTCAAGGGCAGGTCTTGCCTGATGAAGGAGACGGTCACCAAGGTAATGGACAAAAGCAACTGCGTGCATACTACCTACGTCAACATGGACACGGCATCTGACATGATGAACCACTTGGGCATTGGTAACAAGCTTGAGTACAAATGGCAGCCCTTTTTTTTAGTGAGCTCACAAAATTAGGTATAAACTAATATGTAACCCGCTGCATAGCCAACTGGTTCATAGACAGGACCCTTAAATAATAGGGAAGTCAACTTCAGCAAAAAGGACAGTTACTACTGGGTGCTCCAAGGCTTAGGGCTGATGCTTCAATTATTTGGCATCTACTTCTCTGAAGTTAAGGCCTCCAACAGATTTTAGACAATTGCAAATTGGGAGCAGTCATCTACCCCCCACCCCACCCCCACGGATACAAATATTAAAGGTATTATTAATACGTTTGGTTCAAACAAGTCATCATGTTGAACTCTGCCCTCATAAGACCAGCAATTGAGTATAATATCCCCTTCGTTATGTACTCAAACAAGCATATGAAGTAACTAGGACATTCAGAGAGATTTCTCAAGAAAATAATTCATGGGGTAAAAATGTTCTGGGCAGAACGCCTCAAATCACTGTCTCAATAGGATTCTGAGAGGCGACCTATTCTGTGAAAATCTGTACAGTCTTGGGATCTGAACTTTGCCAGCAACAAATAATACATGCTGGATGGACATGATGATGGATGCTATTATCTAGAGGTTCCCCATTCTTTCATACAGGCTTCCCATCCATGTGAAGCAGAGTTCTTCCCTACATTTAATCAACCTGAGCCTGGACCAGTGGACATACCTCTCAACTGTACAGATTTTCACAGAATGTCCAGATTTTTGCCTCATATGTTTGGTCCATTTTTATAAAATTGTGATTTTCTGGCAAATCATTAGATTGAAGTTAGAAAATAATGACAGACATCTGAGTTTCAGACTTCATAATCTTCATAAAATTCATGCTAGTGCAAATCCTGTTATTCTATCAACTTTCTAAGTTTGTAAGAGCAATATTTAAAATTTGTCCCTATTTTTGGGCCTTTGTCCCACTTTTATTTATGGCTTTGTTCAGATTTTTTGTTCCACGAGGTTAAGAGGTATGGGGAACTGAAAATATACCCCTGATCTGCCACATGTCTCTACTTGAGAGCGGAAGTTTCTATATGCTCAACTCCCCCTGCCCAAGTATATACTCCCCCAATAAAATACTTGGGAATCATTATATATCCTGCTTTATTTTAGGAGATGGGCTAGGCTTGAAATGTCCCATTTTCTTAAAAGACTGGTATTCTAGTATGAAAATAACTATACACTTATCAGTTATTGGCAAGCTATGCAAATTCATTTTAAAGAATAATTTATTTTTCTTAATTTTTTTCCCTTGAAGTGAATGGTAAATGTAATTGATGACTGCTAATGCCAATAGCAGGGCATGTAATGACAGTAGAGAATGTGAAGTGTCATTTACTTCAAGTGAGTATTCATGGCAGAGTAATATGTATAGGAAACGAAAGGAGAAAGGCCACTGAATATTTTATTCTGTGTAGATTATGATTTGATAAACATATGATGATTCTGAAAAAAGATAAATCTTGCAATACTGTTTTTATTTAACATACAGTAAAAGTCATGTCTGATGGTTTACTGAGATTTGTGCAAGTTACTGGTAGAAAAGGTTAAGAGGACATTCTTTATTTCTGAAGTCTGCTTTAATTTATTTATATGAATGTAGACTGCTGTCAGGATAAATCAGGAAATTATTACTTTTGGAGAACTCAGTCCCTTTTGTTAATGATGGTGTGATTTTGTTTTAAACCTGGACTTGATTGTGCTTGTGTTGGTGTCACAGTTTGGAAAGGGACTTAATTATATGGAATGTAAGCATGCCTTCCGTGATTTACTGCAGGGTTGTTAAGTGGGTTTCATTTTTGTAAACCACAGCTCACTAGGGTTACTCACAACTGTTGTTTCTGGAAAATGCATAATGCAGCAGCAGGGATTAAGACAGAGGAATGAAATTTAGCCCTGAAGAGAACCACATCCTCATGCCCTCAGGAAATATGGCAAGCATCTTTTTGTAAAGGGGGATCAAAACATGCTGAGAGAGAGCAAAGGTTTGAACCGAGCAGCTATGGATACAAATGCTGTTGTGGGAGAGGAACTGCACAGTGATGCAATTCAGAGAATTACCAGTGATGCAGTAAGATGTGTTAAAGCAAAGACAAGGCAGAATGCAACCTGCCCATAGCAGTACTGGTGGGGTATCTCAAACATTTACTCCTTTGACACCAAAGGGAAATACCTCCTTCCCATATAAGGAGATGACTACAACACTGAGGAGGTTGGCAAAGCAAGGAATAATCAAAGGGGCAGAGGACAAAGGCAATTACCCACCTCAGCAGCATCCACAGACATCCATTCAGGAAAGTTAGTGCAGCCACCATGACAAATTCACATAAGAAGATGACTGCAGAAAGGTTAACATGTAATGCATGACACTTAGTATTAACAGGCAAACTCCTCCATTTGTGCCTGTCATGAAACAAAGTACAGTTGTGTAAAATCTTACTATAACAGTAAATGTCCTTGCCTTCACTGTTGCAGTATTCCTTACATATGGGTTTTCCCTGCAATGAAAGCCCAACGTTGGCCAGTATACCAAAGCTTATTAATATTAAAGTTTGATGGTACAACAGACATCACATATGGTCCCCTGCATTGCGTGGATCATAAAAGTGATGTCCGTACATACCCACCTCAGAACAGATTGCCCCAACAGGAACATCAGACTAAGGACCTCCAAGAGGTAATATGAGCCTCCAGGAAGAAAAAAAAGGGTAAGAGGGCAGGAGGGAGGGATTGAATACTGCATTGTAAAATTTTACACAATTCCTTACATATGGGAGAGTGCTAAAGCTGAACAGGAAACCTAGGAGGAGGAAGGAGCAGTAGAGCCCTCTCTGAAACCATGGATAATGGCCCTAGCAAAACATACTCTAGCTATAGACATGACATCCAACTTGTAGTGCTTGGTAAAGGTATGCACAGAAGTCCAGGTAGCAGCTTCTAAAACAGAAGTGGTATCTAACCCTTTGAAAAAAGCTCCAGATGAAGCTACAGTCCTAAAGGAGTGAGCCTTTACAGAAGAAGGAAGGCTCATACCATGAAAGGTATAACAAAAGGAAGTAGCCTTTGAAATCCAAGAAACAGTTTGCCTGGATACAGGTAATCCTAGAGATCTAGGATGAAAAGAAACAAACAACTGGTCAGATTTCCTAACTGACTTGGTCTGTCGTCCATGCACATCTAACGTATATAGCACCCTCTTACTGGATGATTGTGGAGAGGGGAAGAAGGTATGCAAATTAACAGACTGATTAAGAGACAACTCCTTGATTACCTTAGGCATAAAAGACGGATTAATATGCAAAGGCACCCTGTCCTTATGAAACTGCAACTCAGACACCTGTCTGGCAGAAGTGATGTATTCCAAGAACAATGTTGCAAGGAAGCTGAAGCAGCAGGCTCAAAGAGAACATGACTTTAAGGAATTGTTTAGCCTCAAATCTAGACGCTAAAGATAGAGATAAAGGCAGACAAGCAGAAATAGCTGATAAATGGGCCTTAATAGAAGAATAGGGCAAACCCAGTGTTGAGTAACTCACATAAATAAGAGAAAACCAAAGGTACAACCAGAGTAAATGGGTTCCGGTTATGAGATGGACAGAAAACCTCTTCTATTTGGATAAGTAGGATTTCCTAGTATGGGTTTCCTGGACTCCTGCAGGACCCTCAGCATGTCTTCAGTAAAAAGGTGTCTATGAGGAATCAAAATCCTATCATCCACAGTATCAGTTGAAGAGTGGACACTGAAGAACTGTAGAAAATGTCCAAAAGTGACCAGACAAACTCCATACTATTGTTATCTGTAATACTTTGTCTCAGAACAAATTCTTGCCATACAGTTAATTTTTTCAGAGCTATTTCAATTCTTATGATAACACAGCTAGACAGATGATGATACTGATGCACTCTCAGTAAAAATGTCACTGAATGAAAAACTAGCATTGTGTACTTTATATACTTTAGACACTGCTATTTTTGATATATGGAAAGTCCCTGTAAAGCAATGTGCATGTTATTTTGGATGCAGACGTCATGCAAAGCTAATTTAAACATCATGATTTTCAATATAAAAAAGTCCCTGTGATGCAACTATCTCTTTCCAAAGTGCTGATACGCAAAAATACATATTATTTTTGAAAAGCAACATTCCATGTGATACAAACATCATTGCTGAAATGTTATTTTTGATATGGAAAGTTTTCCTGTAATGCAGCTGTCTCTTTCTGTCACTAATATGCAAAAGTTCATGTTATTTTAGATGAAGCAGTCTCTGTAATGTAAAAACAATGATACTTCTTATTTTATAACAGGACTCCATAAGCCCACATTTATATGTTATTAATATCTATGCTAGACATTTCTAATATATCAAAAGCTAACTGTTCTTGCAAAGCAAGCTATATTATTTTGAAAACTTGCTGTTCAGCCTTGCATATTTTTCTTTTCTGCACACACAGTATTTTAGGGAAAGCATTTTAATTTATACAATATCTATCAAGGTGGGGATGGATGACAAATCTCTTGTGTGAGTAATTCCACCCTGTGAGGTAACTTGTGGTGATTGCCCCTGGCCAGATGCGGTAGAAGAGGGAACCAATGCTGTTGCGGCCAAAAGGGAGTCAACAGGGAGTGTCCTGTTGAATTTTCCCCAGGTCTTTTGGAATCAAAGGAAGGGGAGGGAATGCCTAAAGAAACACCCCCTTCCAAGAAAAGGATAGGGCGTCCACCTTCCACACCAGAAGACCTGGGACTCTGGCACAAAACAGAGGAAGTTGTTCAGAGGGAAGGCAAGAGATCTAGTTGAGGAGTATCCCACTGGTGGACAATGTCCAGAAACACATCCCTGTGTAGCATACATTCATGGGATTGAGTTAAGGACCTGCTCAGATTGTCTGCCACTATGTTCTGACCTGAAAGGTTGTACACTGCTTGAAGAGTCATTGATATTGGACAGCAAAATCCCAAACCAGGACAGTCAACTAGCAAAGGAGAGATAAGATCTTGCCCCTCCCTGTTTTATATACCGCATGACTGTGGTATTGTCTGTGAATTCCTTGAGAGGACCTGGGGAGAAAAAGAGTATAAAAAGTCTGAAGAGTCAGCTCTTTGACATTGATGTGCTTCTTCTGCTGACAAGGCAACCATAATCCCTGTACTTTTAGGGATCCAAGTGGTGCCCCCCCCCCCCCATCTCATGTCTGAAGCATCTGTGAAGAGTTCTTGAAAGGGAAGAGTGGGATGAATAGGTAGCCTGGATTTAGAGACAGCTGCTGAATGCACCAATGGATTTCCTTCTGAAGACAAGGAAGAAAAGTAACAACAAACTCTAGGGGATGAGCGTGTTGAATGCAAACTGATTTTAGATACCACTGAAACTTTCTCATGTGGAGTTTTGCCAGAGGAAGCATAAGGATGGTGGATGCCATGAAACCCAGAGCTCTTAGAAACTCCTTGGAAGTAACAGATGCCAGAGGAAGGAGAGTTTGGAAGAAGGAAATGAGAGTCAATGCCTTGGGAGGAGGCAGGGATGCCAACATAGGCACTGTCTGAATCCTGAAACCCAGAAAGACTTGGTCCTGAGAAGAGTCCAAAGAAGACTTTGTGAAGTTTATTGTGAACCCCAGGCTTTGAAGAAGATAAATTACAAACTGAAGATTTATCAACAGGATTTCTTGAGAGGAAGCCTGAATCAGAATGCTGTCCAAGTAAGGAAATACTTAGATCCCTTGAAGGCTGCAATAAGCAACAACAGGAGTGAGGCATTTGGTGAATACCCTTAGGGCAGTAGAAAGGCCAGAGGGCAAATTAGAGAACTGCAATGAACTGAACTGAAGAGGTTAGGAGGGTGGCCTAATGGTTAAGGTGTTTGACTTACAAACCCAAGGTGCAGGGTTCGAGTCTCACACGGGATAATTGGCTAGGCTTAAAATGGCTCATAAGGGCAGTTAACCTAGTACTAACCTATGAACCTATGAAATGCCAGGAAGCAACAGAGAAATGTAAAAAATCCAGAAAAAGGCATGTATGAGAATATGGAAATAGGCATCCTTGAGATCCAGAAATACCATGAAGGCCTGAGGGAACAGAAGAGGAAAAGAGCTTAAAAGGACAACATTCGAAAGGTGGGTACCTTCAGAAATTAGTTTAAATGTGAGAGGTATAGAACAGGTCTCCAGGAACACACTTTCCTGGGCACTAGAAACATTCTTGGGTAAAATCCCCTCCCCCTTTGTGACACAGGTACCTCTTGCATAGTACTCAGAGTCAGCTGTTCTTGAAGTACCTCTGGGAAAAAGGGGAGTTGTTCCTGAAGTAGCTGAGGAATGACTATAAAAGGAGGACGGGAATTCCAGACCATGAATTACCCCTGGCAAATGATGGAAAGAACTCAAGGATCCTAAGTAATATGGAAAAGGAAGAGAAAGAGGAATTTGGTTGGGAAGTGATGGATTGTCACACAGACACCGGTTTATCAGGAAAGGAAGACTTCTGAATCCCTAAGGTCTGAGCAGCCTTAGCTGGAGGAGGCCTCTTACCACTCTTTTTAATGTCTGCAAACAAAGGCTGGCTTGTTGGGGGTAGTTTCTTTGGAATTTAGGCACAAGACAGACAAAGACATGTTTAAATTCCTGCAAGTCTTGCCTTTATTCTGAAGGTACCTGTATAACTCAGTCATGGCATTGCCAACAAAAGCTTATTATCAAGAGGGTATCTATCAACTTAGCCTTGATATCATCAGGTAAAGGTTGAAGCCTAAGCCAAGAATACCTCCTCATCACAGAACCAAAGGCAGCAGCTCTAGAAGAGGCATATGCAGCATCATAACTGCATTTGATGGAATGTCTAATTACTTGAGAGGAAGTTTCTAACAAAGAAAGAGCTCAAGTCTTACCCTCAGAGTCTGGAAGATCTGAGATAAGCTGACAAGCCTGAGAAAGAAAGGCCAGAACATACCTAAACATATGGGTCTGAAAATTAATAGCCCTGAATGCTAAGGTAGCAAAGGTGTGTACCTTCTTATCTAACCTTCCTATGGTTCAACGGTCCTTGTCTGAAGGTAGAAGCTTAGGAGTTGGAAGCAATTGAGAAAGCTTGTCTGTGGCTACAGAGACCACTGAGGGGTCAGCAGCAGGGCATTTATACAGAAAGTTACAATCCTCAGGCACTCTAAAATCCATCTGCTTTCTTGGGAGCAGTAGGAAGAGAATCAGGAATTTTAGATGCATTAGAAAAAACATCCAACATGGCAGTCAAAACAGGACGAATAGCACAGGGTTTGGGAGTTTCCATCTGTAACAACTCATAATACCTTTTTTGAACATCCAAAATATGAGCACAATCCCATTTGCAAAATTCCATCATCCTGGGGATGGTATCTCCAAAAGAAATTTCTTCAGAGTATCAGGACTATTAGATTCTTCTTCCTCTGAGCCATAGTCTAAAACAGAGGGAATCTGAGAAGAATAAGCCAGGGATTTCTCATCAGAATCTGAGGCTTCTTCTGAGGAATCTCATTCCCTTGGCCTTTTCTATGGAGAAGAGGACTCAGCAGCAGGTATAGAAAATCCTGAAAAAGGTTTTAAGGCCATCAAAGCATTAAATAAACCTTGACTAAAAGATTGTGGACCCCCATAAGGAGGAGAAATGTGTTTAGTTTTTGTTTTTTCTTCAAAGGAACATCAGCCCTAAATAATTGAGAAGGCCCTGAAGTAGGCCTGTATTCAATAATCACTGCAGGCACTTCTTCCCTGACTAAAATCTGAGGAACTCCCCTATGCCCCTCAGAAACAATCAGCATGGATCCCCCTCAACATCCAAAACAGATATCTACATAGCCTCAGCAGACATGCTGGCAGTCTGTTTCACACTGGCCTGTAAACTGGTCTAGGCAGAAGGATCTGATGACAAGGCTGCGTGGGCCTCCGGGTTCTCAATGACCTCAGGAGGAATGCCTGATGGAGGATGGACAGCAGAAGATTCTGATTTAAATTTTTTCATGTTCTTCTTTGCTAACAGCTGACCTTCAGGGTGGGAAATTCCTTCCATTGTTACTTTTGCGAGTAGCTGGTTCTCAAGCTACAAGGAAAGGGAAAAGAGTCTACTACAGAGGGTATTAGAAACAAAAGTCTGACAAATTGGCAGGATTTATAGTTGTGATAAGCTCCTAAACAGAAAAGACAATTATTGTGGTGGTCCTTATGGGGAATCTGTCTCCCACACTGGCATTTATTGTTCCCGGAAGTCAGGAACCACCTAGAGTAATAAGAAATCACAAAAAAACAAACCCCCTATGGGGTACTTATCAGAAATGGCTGGGTACCAGCAGGAGAACGTATGTGAAAATGAATAACAAACAATGCGTTCAAACTGCTGGAAAATGATGCAGGCATTTAAAACTACGATCTGTAGATGTGTTCAGACTGGCGTCAAAGAAGTTCCAAGGTAGGTACGTGTGCACATCACTTTTATTGGAGCAAGTAATGTGGGGACCATACGTATGATGTCTGGTGCATCATAAAATGTTACAGGCTATGGTATACTAGCCAACATTGGGCTTTCACAGTTGGGAAAACCCAAATGTAAGGAAAATTGCAACAGTGAATGTAAGGACATCGGTGTGTATGGTAAGTGTCTTCCACACCTCACTGCACAGCATTAAAAAATGTGCTCAAATGTCTCAGCAATAATGTTATCCATTAAGTCTTCACAGGGTAAAAAAGCAGAAATAGGCAAGGTTTCCTGTGCCAGCATAGTTGGAAGATGTGAACAGCAGAATGACTACTGATGATGACAACATATTTATGCCACAGCTTGAAGAGACAGTGACAGAATCATATATCCCAGCCCTGGTACACAATCTGCAGGCAATGACACAGAATCACAAAGTCAAGCAGATGAGGACATTATACTACAGGCTGCAGAGAGAAAGAACACATGTACTTCAATACCAGTGTTTCCCTCAATCACAGGAATACCTTCTGGAGGACTGCACAATCTCAGAGGTAGCAGTGTCCACTGTAACACCTGTGCAAAGTGGTGACAAGTGCAGGGACATGTCAGAGCTACCTTCAGAGACACGAAAACAATTAGCTGGCTAGCAGCAAATGTGTAGTAACATTGGTCAGTCTCAGTCCACTATACTTAGTTAGAGATAGTTAGAGTACTTCAGGGTGTACGTGAGGATTTCCACCACGACATGGAAATGGTAGAGGGTGGAGATAATGTTCAGACTCATGCAGAGTATGGTGGCACACACTGAAACCATTTCTGCCTCCATGTGTATACCAGTTAGGACATAACAGAATCAGGTAGGAAGGAGTGGGGGACAGGTACAAGGATGAGATACTCTCCAAACACATGAAGGCATAGCATGTAGCACACAATGTATTTTTCAGAAAAGTACTTGAAAAAGTAGGGGGGGCATACAAGAAAAGTAAAGTAGGCCTCATCAACATTCATCTACGTGTAGCAAAATCTTTCTTTCGAGGGCTTGGTCATGCAGCATTGTGAGATCTCTAGCATCCAGTAGTTCATGTCATCACAGCCATTCAGCATCAAGTTTACCTGCCATAACTTCCTCACGATCATGAGCACCATCACCAACTTAATCCTTATGACACATTGTGTATGAGACATTTTCCCTACCGTAACTCACAGTTGGCTTTGCAGCTACTGAAAATATGTCATCAGTTCACCACAGCACACATTTCAGTAGACTAATGTCAGTGTTTAAAGATAAAGGAAAATCAGACGGGAAAAAAATAATATAGACATGGGAAGGGGCCAGGGAGGAAAAACGCAGAATGTAATGTATATCAGTGCTGAGAGCATTTTCAGCACAATGTATTTTTTACTATTGCAAATTCTTACAAAAGAAAAAAAAATGTAGAAAAAATCGAGGCGGAGTAAACTGCAGATGGCAATCATTAACAGTATTAAGGGCTTATTCAGCAGAATGAGTTTTAATGTTACTGCTTACAGTTCCACAAAAGATCATTTTAAAAAGAAATGTATAAAAAGGGGGTAGGGGATTAGCACAGTGAAATACAATACATTATTAAGAGCCTAACACATTCTGTAAAAATGCACTGATTGCATGACTGATACTCATTCTGACATCAGCACTAGCACTGTTACCAGGCATGACTGATACTAATTCTAAAATTAGTACTAACACTGTTACCACGTAGAACTGATAATAATCCTGACATCGGCACTAGCACTGTTACCACGCATGACTGATACTAATTCTGACATCGGCACTAGCATCGTTACCAAACATGATTGATACTAATCCTGACATCGGCACTAACACTGTTACCACGCAGGATTGATACTAATCATAACATCGGCACTAGCACTGTTATCATACAGGACTGATACTAATCCTGACATTGGCACTAGAACTGTTACCATGCAATACGGATAGTAATCTTGACATCAGCACTAGCGCTATATCAATGATACACAGATACTAATCCTGACATCAGCACTAGCACTGTTATTATGCATGATGAAAACTACTACTGACATCAGCAGTGGCACTGTTGCCATGCATGACTGATACTAATCCTTACCTCAGCATTAGCACTGTTACCATGCAGGACTGATACTATTCCTGAGGTCAGCACTAGTACTGTTACCAGGCAGGTCAGATACTAATCCTGACATCAGTACCAGCACTGTTACCACACATGATGAAAACTAATCCTGACATCGGCAGTAGCACTGTTACCATGCATGACTGATACTAATCCTGACATAGGCAATAGCACTGTTATGATGCATGACTGATACTAATCCTGACATCGGCACTAGTACTGCTATGATGCATGACTGATACTAATCTTGACATCAGCACTAGCATGGTTACCACTTCACTCTCTGCACTGTACAAATGACTGAAATTACTGCTGATGACATGAGGGTTGGTGTCTATGACAGAATGAACTGATCTGATGTCCAGTACCTCAGTAGAGAACAAAATATTATTTAAGAAATAAAAGTGCAGAAACATTATAGAATAAAAAAAGAAATGTGATACATGTTTCCTTTCCTGTGCAAGGTAGCACCGCATGAAAACTGCAAGGTGGAATACAGCACCAGTACATCTTTAAAATAACAATAATTTTTCAAACTTTTCAGTCAGGTAGTGTAATAATTATCAATTAATGAACATTCTAGCAGATGCAGTCTCTAAAAAATGCATGCAGCAACACAGTACAAAATTTAGATATTCCTTACATGCTGCCAGTTCTGTTCACTGTATGTTAAGAGTGAACAGTAAACACACACACACATACATATACATACATACATATATATATATATATATATATATATATATATATACATATACATATATATATAGAGATATAGATATGTGTATGTATCTGTGTGTGTGTGTGTGTGTGTGTGTGTGTGTGTGTGTGTGTATATATATATATATATATATGTATATATATATATATATATATATATATGTATATATATATATATATATATATATATATATATATATATATATATATATATATATATATATATATATATATATATATATATATATATATATATATATATGGGTCTACTTTCCAAAATAGAAATAAGCGATCCCAGTTCCGTGAAACTGCGTTTCAATGATAACGCACTTTCATGAAACTCAGTACAATGAATGCAAACAACATTGAGTAGTTCTTACAGATCGTGGTACAGTGAGGATAAGGGAATATTCCCTTTTCCCCACTGTAATGTATCTTGGAAGTAGTATATATAAGTAGCAGGGATGTGGGGGTGCAGGGGGCTTGCCCCCCTTCATAAATGCGTTTGTGTCATTTTATTTTGTGTGTGTCTTTCTTGTTGGCATTTGTTGCATTGAGTTTCGCAATAGTGCGTTTTCATTGAAATGCACTTTCACGGAACTAGGATAGCTTATTTCAGTTTCAGATAAATGTACTTTCAGTGGGTGGAAGTAGACCCATATAAATATATATATACATATATTTATATATTTATTTATTTCACTTTGATCCACTGGGCCATAAAGAGCCCATTTTCAGTGGAAGCCCGGGGAGAAAAGTTCCAACATATAAAGTTACAAATTAACATGCTACAAAGGAAAAAGTAAAGTCAAGATTTGTACATAGCAATTTACACATTTCACACATTGAATACATTATCTTGTAAGCTCTAGTGAGTTAACATTTGAATACAAGGTAAGTACCCCTTTACAGGTAGGTAAGTGATCATATGCAGAAGTCATAATTGTTAGCTGAGCAGTATGTAAGTTAATAAAGAAACAAGTAGCTATCGGTGTTTAGAGGTTAGGCGGACAGTTTTGCATAGAGAGAGAGAGTAGCACAGGATTAGTCAGTAATAAAAGAGAGTGGTTGGTGAGGGTTTATGTTGGAGAGTGGTATGGGCATTCCCAATTAGCCAAAAGATATGAATGTAGCTGTGATTTGAAATTGGTCTGGATAGGAAGATTGCGAAGGTGGGGGAGGTTCCATTATTTTGGCTATGGAGTAGGAGAGGAGTAGCTGGACAGGAGGATTAGCTGGTTTGTGGACCTGAAGGAGATTTTGGTTTGAGGATCTCAGTTGGAGGTTGGGTATATAGGGTGTTAAGGCTGTGGCGAGAGAAGGGCAGTTTGCTGTTTTAAAGATAAGCTTGTGGGGAGTGGTGAGTTGTAGGTAGTTGGGTAGTTCAAGCTAATTGAGGGTGAGGAGGGAGTGGCAGTGATAGGAAGAATTTTTAGATTTGGTAGCAAATTAGAAGATTTTGTGGTAGCAGGATTCAAGTTTAGAATGTAAGCCGATTTGGAGATTTGTGAATAGAGGGGCACCATACATCTGGGGAGGGGGGGCATGAAACTGGATGCTAGGGTTTGACGGATAGAGGGACTGAGAAAGCAGTTGTGCCCGTAGAGGAGGTCTATCTTTTGGTGGGTTTTTTTGTTTGCTGAGTATATATGGGTGTCAAATTTTAGATCATTAATGATGATGCCGAGAAGTTTGGTGGAGGGGACGACTTTGAGGGCGGTGTTGTTCTGGTGGTGTATGGTGAAAGATGTTTTATCAATACTGGAGTTTTTGGAAGGGGAAAATATTATTAGTTTGGTTTTATTTGCATTAAGGGCTAGGTGGTTGGACTGCATCCAGGTTTTAGTTTTGATGAAGGCTAATTGAGTTTTAGCTAGGAGCTCAGAGGGTGAGGAGGCCCAGCAGACGATAGTTGAGTCAACTGCATATTGGATGACAGATGAGATGGAGTGGTGAAAGTTGTTGATAAAGAGGTAGAAGAGTATGGGGCCAAGGACTGAGCCTTGAGGGATGCCTGTGGGGGTGGGTAGGAAGGAGAAGGTTGAGGTTTTATTGGACAGCTTGATTGCAGTTGGATAAGTATCTGGAAAATCAGGCTATGGTGGAGGAAGAGAGATGTAGAGTGGAGAACTGGGATATGAGTAGGGTGTGGGAGATGATGTTAAAGGATTTTGACAGATCTAGGAATAGAGTAGATACAAATTTGTGTGAGTCACATTGAGTGTTGAGAGTTTCCAGAAAGGAAAGAAGGGCAGTCATGGTGGTGTGACCAGGGCAAAAGCCATGTTGGGTAGGAGAGAGGAAATTGTTTTGGGTTAGGTGCTGCATAAGTTGTACTTGGATGGGTTTCTCTCAAATTTTAGACAGCGGGGAGAGGATGGCAATAGGACTGAAATTGCTGGTGTTGGTACTATTTTCACCTTTGTGGAGAGGGATGATGTAGGCATGGTGCCAGACGGAGAGAACGTATGATTCTTGTAATGATCTGTTTATAAGTATGGAGATGAGGAAGGCTATGCTGTCTGCAGCTAGTTTGAGGAGGGTAGGAAGAAGGTTGTCAGGGGTATTTCTGCAAGGTTTGAGTTTGAGGAGTCATTTTATACTGTATGTGGGAATAGGAGTAAGGCAGAAGGTTGTGGAGGGGGGTAGCTTGATTGGAGAGGAGGTTTTGGAGGGAGTGGTATGTGTTGGATGAGGGTGGTGGGAAGGAATTGGACAGTTGGGCTATACAGTCTATAAAGAATGAGTTGAACTGGGAGGCAGTATCAAGGTCAGAGAGGGTGGTATTAGGACAGGGGTTTTCTTTATTACCGGGGTGCAGTACTGATGAGATGGAGTCCAATAATTTTTGGGGATTTGTTCAGTGCAAAGACTGGAGTTTGGAGTAGTGAGATTTGCGATCTTTAAATATTATTTTTTTTTGTGGAGTTTAGAAGTTTCTTAAATTCTTGGAGGGAATTTGGATTTTTATATTTTTGATACTCTTTCCATTTTTTGTCCCTTTGATGCATGGCAAGTTTAGTCTCTGTTGACAGCCAAGAGGAGGGATTAGTTTTGATGCGTTTGGTTTGTGGGGTGGCTTGCTGGTCTAGGAGAGTCAGAAAAGTATGGTTAAAGTAACAGACGGAATCATCTAGTGGCAGAGTTTTTAGAGGGGACCAGTCAATGCACTTGAGGCATTCTGTGAAAATTTGGTGATTGAAAGATGAGAGGTTGTGGGTTTGAATGTACTGGTGCTGTTTCGGTCAGCGAAGGCAGGTAAGTGGTCACTGAGAGGATCTGGAATGAAAACAGGAAACACACAGAGGTACAAGGACAACCAGGACTACTTTAATTTCAACGATAATCCAATATTTACATCCAATGTTGCAACACTGGGTGTAAATATTGGATTATCGTTGAAATTAAAGTAGTCCTGGTTGTCCTTTTACCTCTGTGTGTTTCCTGTTTCCATTGTTCGACTACTTTCCAGTATCTGGAATGATTCCGGAGTTGGTGATTAGATTTGCATGTGTTGTTAAGATCCAGTCTATGATGCATCCTTATTTGGTCTAGTTGGTGAATGGATTAGTTGGGAGAAATTATACAGGTTGATAGTTAGGGAAGGGGCATTAGAGTTAATAGTGGTCTAGTTGATGTTGGTATCCCTAAGGATATAGGTTTCATTTTTTTTGTAAGAGAGGAGAACCAGGATAGGATGTTCTCCAGTGTTTTGATGTTATCACATGGGGAATATAGAGGGCAGAGATGCAGATGGATTTGTGGTTGTTTATTTTTAATAAGCATATCAGTAACTATATTTAAAAAATATTTAAAGATAAGAGGGACTTGTCTGATGAACAGTGACAGTAGCCCATCCACCACTCAGCATTGCCCACACAGAGCACTGCATTCATCAGTTATACTCTGTGCGTTTTTTATAACGAGGGAAACATTACCTTGAATGTCACAGTCCATAGCTGTGGACAACACACCACCTCTTTCCCTGCGCAGCTGTATGCCATGCACAAGTCTGCCAAATGGGTCCCTTCCAGCTGCTGCCAGCTAGCCATCAACAACATTAGAAGGCTTGGAAGGACTTACACTGGGTGATGCAGTGATATCATGGAGGCAGTTCACCACTAGACCAGTTCATGATCATGTTGTGCAGAACGCAACATTCAGTTAACATCCTGCATGGAGTACCAGGGTCATACTGAAGTTCACTCCCAAACTTATCTAGACAAAGAAAGTGGACTTTCAACAGGACAAATATTTTCTCAATGACAATCAGTGTCTAGAACAAGTCAGTGTTCTACCTTTCTTCAGCAGCTCCTGCAGGGTTCCAAAGAGAGGTCATGAACCAAGGCTCCAGTAGATAGTCTGCATCACCTGGAAATGAAAAGAAAAGGGAGGAGAGATATAACAATGGAAGGGAAGGGAAAAAGGAGGTTTAGTACTAAGGAATATATTTTCCAAAGAATGAATAGAAAATTGTCATTAAAATGTCCACTTACCAACAAGGTGACAATGAGGCATCCAACTGTGTAAGAAGAAGCAGTAGAGTTAAGCTTGTGTTTCTGATATAGGAATCATGTGCACTGCCAGGAGGCTGGGCAGATACATTGATGATGTACCTCCATGTATCACACACTAACTAGAAGTTGATGGAATGGCAGCCCTTTCAATTTTGGTACAGTTCTCCTGTGGTCCTGATGGGGTCTTAATGTCAACATGTGTGCAATGTATTGTAACAAGCATCTCAGGGAAATATGCCATCCTATAAAAGGCATTCATAATTCTGGATTGGTCCTGATGCAGCACCAGAAAATAGATAATCTGAATCATACATGCCAAGAGTACATACAGGAATTGCTGAATTATCCTCAACACAGAAGCCTGAGGTATACCTAACATGTCCCTAGGATGTCTTTAGAAGGTCCCTATGATAAGTATGTTTAGGACTATACATATCTGCAGCTATAGGAAGGCATGCATTGCTAGTTCCTATCTGTGGGCCATACATACTCACTAAAACCCTTAAAATATTCCTATCCACTTTAAATCTACCAAGACTTTATTATCACAGTTATAATGGCTTACTCTGTATCTTTGTTTCTTGGTTGATGAGCATCTCTGGGTGCAAGCAGTTTTGGCTTGGCCAAGGCAAGCACCTCATTCCAAGAAATAGCTAGGCTAATAGCAACAGCAAGCATTTTTGCCAAATGCAAAATAGATAGAAAAGGAACAATTTTGCTTTATATAACATCTGTGGATGGCAGTGAAATGTATCAAAAGACAACTATGAATCACAAATTCATTACTCCTTCATTTGCATAAGTTCATTCAAGGCTACCACATGTTAGCACAACTGGCCTCTATGAATCATGCCAAGGCTGCACTCAAGCACAAACAGCACAGATTGCCATCACATGTTCATGTACTGACTGTGAATACCAGCCCATGTTTTATATAATCATATGTGTACTTATATTTAATGGGGGAAAGACTTAGTAGTGTTTTGTGCTTTCATATCTTCAAATCATAGCAATAATTACTTAATTACAAACTGCAGATATGAAGTTCAGTCATGGTAGTATTTATGAAGCAGATTTGAAAAGTTATAGTCCCTATCCAAGAATTATAAACGTTAATTGCTCTTACTAGTGAATCTGTGTAAAATTACTTAAAATAATAATGGGGTAGTGGCTTGCTGTGACATCATCATACTAGTAATGGTGATCTTTCTCTAAAGTATATGAGAGAAAATCTCACCATTATAGTTAAAAGATAACTGGCTATATATCCATTTTTTTTGTCTGCAGAAAACAATAGGAATTCCCATGCCTGATACATTCAACCAGGAGTTACAGAAAAATAAGACTGAATGTTTGAAAGTGGAGCACCTACTAAGCCCAAGCTCACATTGTCTTGGAAAATTCCCCCATTTTCTGAGGTATACTGATATTGGAGTTAGCGCACACAAGTAGAAGGGGTGTGTGGATGCATTCCTCCACATCAGGGATGTAGAGGATTTTAACCCTGCAAAAAAATTATTCAAATGGAAAACAGAGGACTTCCACATTCACCTTTCTCCTATTTAATGTCTGCCTTTTTTTCTTTATTACAGTTTGCAGTTATAGGTCTCAAAATTAAATAGCAAGGTGGAGAAAACTGTGTGGAGAAAACTGTCTGCAGGTTGTACTATCAGGAGAAAAAGCATGCAAAGTAAAGTGTTTATAGAGGGTGGAATGGTAAGTAACATATTACCAAGACTGCATTATATACCTTATCTATTTATAGTTCAAACTAAATTTTACAGCCTGCAGAACAGCTATGTATTGAGTCTAACTATGTCGTTCACAGTCACGACCATCAAATTTCTAATTTCAATCTTATTTAGAAGAATTCAGATTGGGAATATGAAACAAAGTCCTTCCCAACAGATAGTTTTTCATAAGCGCATACAGTAATTGTGGGCCCAGCTCTGTTCCCCTTTGATCTCCTACCCTACTCCCAATTCCCACCCACTCCCATTAAATCTACATATATATATACTATCCAGCCACACCCAGTCGGTAACACTAAACCCCTCCTATCCAAATTAAATATGTAGCTCTTAAGATTCCATCATTTAACTCCCTGTTACTCATCATTCCAAGATGTAGTTCAGCCTTTCATCACTACTTCCTTGTTACTTCCAGTGCATATATAACCACTAACTGGTTTTCACACCTCTTACATACTTTATATCTTTTCCATTATCAAACATATATTACTTACACAACCCAAAGGAGAACCTCTATTCTAATATCAAATATATATTACTTACACAACCCAATTAAGAGCCTCTATTCAATTATCAAACATATATTAGTTATATAACCCAACAGAGAACCATAGGAGGAGGAGTAGGTATCTTTATCAAAGATAAAAATACCTCTAGACTGGTTAGACAGGAAAACTCCATGGAGTTACTCCAAGTTTAATTAACTGTGGGTAAGACATCCCTTCAAGTCATCTTTAGCTATAGGCCCCCTTCAATGAACCAAGATACCCATACTGCTTATTTGGACCTATCTGAGTCAATCAAATTTCTTTTTAACTATCCCTCCATTGACTGAGAAACTTGTACGAGTACCAACATGGTTGCACAAAGGTTCCTGGACTTCAACACTAATGCCCTGGAACAAAGAGTATGCATCACCACAAGGTGCTCAAATATTCTCAACCTGGTCTTCACCAACATGGATGGCCGTTGCATCACCACAAGTATAGGACCCTCACTGGTTAAATCTAATCACAAATCAGTCACATTTGAAGCAACTAGAACACATGAACCCCTCTTAGGTGAAATCAGGCTAAATAAATTCACCAAAAATAATTATACCCTCCTAGGGATGGCATAAATAATTTCCAAGTTCCTGTTCCCACAGATGGCATTGACAACTATACTAATGTATACACAAATGCCCTGCACAAACACTTATATAAATGTACCGACACAGTTGTATCTGATAGGATCAAAAAAGATCCTCAAGAAAAAACAAGCCTCCCTGGTGGACATCAAGGATTTATAAGTTATACAAGAGGAAGTGGAAGAACACCCTCCTCTGCTTGAACAAATAAGAGAACTTGTAAAATCCTCTAAGGGCAACTTCAAAAAAGATTTAGCAACCATAGCTAAGGATAACCATAGCCCAAAAGGTAGGACCTAGACATGTGCTGAACTAGCTGGGGATGGTATCACACACACTGATCCTGCAAAAATAGTTAACCTATTAGCTGATGGGTTTGGCAAAAATTTTACCCTCTATCCCCTCCAAACATTCCCCAAAACATTCCCTCTACATCAACCCCACCTTGCATCTCCAAACAGCAAGTTATTAATGCTCTCACTAAGGCCAAAACAGCCTCTAATGGACCGGATTGCCTCCCAGGTTGCATTTTAAATAGTCTAAAACATGAGTTAGCGACTCCATTAAGAACTCTCTTCGACCACAGTCTGAGTACCAGTTTTGTCCCTGGTGAATGGAAAAAAAGCAACCATCATCCCCCCTTCATAAAGAAGGTATAGCAACAGACCCTAGGAACTGCAGACCCATAAGCTTAACCAGCTTATCTGTAAGGCTATGGAAAAAGAAGTTATGTCTTACCATAATGTTCCATGTGCATTGTTCATCTCGCCTTTGTTCTTACACACAGGTTCAGAGCCGATCCTCGGCTCCGAGTTGGCCGCATCACAAGCTCTGCATCTAAGAGAAGCTCGAGACTCAGTGTGTATCCCATGATCCTCCCTGCTATTCCCTCAGATCTAGTTTGCAAGAAGCTATTTTGCTCCAATACCAACTGCGTCTAATGCCTACGCAATCACACACCAAACAATGAGACATTAGAACTACAACACATATATGTGTAAACATGGAATGCAACCTTGCAATGAGAGGATATTGTAACTCATTTAGGAATAGACCAATCAAACCCTAGTTATACCAGTTCTTCCAGAACGTGGTGGGGGAAGGAGGGAGGGAATGTAATAACAAAGGCGAGATGAACAATGCACATGGAACGTTATGGTAAGACATAACTTCTTTATGTCACATTGTTCAATCTCACCATTTGTTCTTACACACGGGAAGTGTTCCTAGCTCCGTAACCCTGGGTGACTCACGGAAGAACGTTCCTGAGTACAGTGGAACCAAAGGAACTCCTGTCTTTAGAGGCCTTGTCCACCTTGTAATGTGTGATAAATGTATGAGGCTTTGCCCACATTGCTGCTGCATACATAGTGTCCAACGATAAGCGAGCTGCATGGGCTAAGGAAGTAGAAATGGCCCTAGTAGAATGAGCCTTAGGCTTGAAAGGTAGTGGTTGATTAGCAGCTGAATGGGGCATCTCCCACGCCCTTTGAGTTATCAGGTTCATTAGCTCGTCGAAGGGCGGGGTCACCCAGGAGGTAGAAGGTTGAGCCCCAAACGCCTTCAGCAACACCGATTCATCTTCAGTGGGGGCAAGTGACTGCCAATCACCCCTCTGCCTTAAGATCTCCAGGATGTCAGCAAACAAGACATCCTCAGAGGGGGAATGTGGGGACCCCTCTGCCTCATCCAAATTGGTGTCAGATGTTAGAGATTCCTGCGGGGAATCAATGTGCCTCCTCTTGCACAATCTTTTCCTCAGAACATCATCAGAGGGGGCATCTGGTGAAGCCTCCGAGAAACAGGGGACACCCTCTGGGGCTAGCTGAGGTGTTGGGACTCTACGCTTGGAAGGGATCGCGGGTACAGAAGTAGAACATGGCCCTTTAGGGGAAGGAGAAGATGACTCTGATGAAATAGATGTCTTCTCAGACAAGACCTTCCTCATAAGATCGAAAGCCCCCGACCCCCGGGCCGAGGATTCCTCTGGATCCAAAGAACCGGGAAGCCTCCCCGACACTGGAATCAGGGGCTCCGACCCAGAGGACGGAGCCGAACTGATCTGCGCTGAGGCCCGGAGGGGGAGAGTCGGGACCGAAAATTCGGTACGGCTCTCGGCCCTGGTACCAAGGAGAGACCGTTGTCTCCGCAACTCCTCGATAGGTTCCGAAGGCGTTGAAGTCAGCGGTGCCGATTGCACAGTGGAAGACTTCGGCACTGAAGGTTCCACTGTCATCGGTTCATCATCTCCTGGCTCCGAAGACTGGATAGGTCTCAAAGGAGGATATGTCGGAGACACAGGGAGGGCTTCCAGTTTCGACACCAATTGGGATGAACCTGCAATTAGCTTTGACAGAGCTGTGTTCTCCATAAGCTTCTGTACGACCCGGTCCACGTCAGTTTCAGATAAAGGTCTGGAAGAATGGGTCGAAGGGGCCGAAGACGGCACCGTTCGAAGAATCAACGGTGGAGGCAGCTCTGATACCGATTCCAAGACCTGGGGTTCGATCAAAGGTAATCATTCGATGCTTGGCCCCGAGGTCTGTGGAGCCGGCAAACAAACTCTGGAAGAGGTGCTCGGAGCTGAGGACCTGGGCTCCGACACCTTTGACATCTTCGACCCCTTCGAAGACCTAGAAGTTTGGTCAGCCTTCTCCAAGGCTTCTAAAAAGTCTGGCTTGATTAAGCATCTGTCTATCAGCTTCCTGCGCCTCTCCATCATGACCCTTCCACTAAAGGAATGACAGATAGAGCCGTCTTCCTGCAAGTGGAGAGGGCCAAGACAGTAGACGCAGGAAGCTTGATTGTTGGTGATGGACATTTTTTGTCCACACTGACACCTCTTAAATCCAGATTTTGCTTTTTCCGACATGTCCAACAACAGATAAACAATTCACACACTATCTACTGTAAGAATGTATAAAGGAATAGAAACACTGCACACAAAGTTAAATGCAAATCCAACTAGCAGTAACTATATAATTTAAACTACTAACAAACTACTGTCATAGTCCTGACAGGAAAGGTTAGGGCTAAATACCACAAAAAGGCTATAGATACTATATATATATATATATATATATATATATATATATATATATATATATAAGTAAGAGAAACACCACTAACACACACTCTATACTATAACAATATACAGCAATATAACAACTCTTATGTAAAGATGAGAAAATAGAAAAAATTTCTACTGGCCCGAGCTCTCTCGACGCAATCTTGTTGAAGCGGCAAACTAGACCTGAGGGATAGCAGGGAGGATCATGGGATACACACTGAGTCTCGAGCTTCTCTTAGATGCAGAGCTTGTGATCCTCGGCTCCGAACCCGTGTGTAAGAACAAACAGCGAGATTGAACAATGTCACATCAAATTTTTGTGGGCCTTATAAATAAGGATATAGATGATCTCCAAATCCTTGATCCGACACAGTTTGGTTTTATCAAAGGAGGTCATGCCTGTTAAACTGAGTGGACTTCTTTAAAAACATCATCAGAGCCACAGACGAAGACAAATCTGTACATACAGCCTACCTTGACTTAGCCAAGTTCTTTGACACAATCTCACATTTGGGCATTATTCATTAACTCTCCCAGTTGAATATCACACCTTATATTGTCAGGTGGATTGCTAACTGGCTCACCAACAGATTACACTGATTCAGAGTTGGGGACTTTATCTCAAACAGAATATCTGTCAGCAGTGGTTTTCCACAGGGGTCAGTGCTGGGCCCCTTACTGTTTGGAATATACTTCTCAGAAGTTCGGGCCAAAACAGAGGTGTTGTGGCTGACTAAATTTGCTAATGACTGCAAGTTAGGTGCAATCATTCAATCCCCAAACAATGTCAATATACTTCATGAGGGACTTACACAAACCAATGACTGGTGCCAAAGCCATGGACTCAAACTCACTGCTAAAAAAATGCATCATCATTTCCACTTCAGTAAAAATGATATCCCTGCAGACTGTCAAATAAATAGTAATACCTTATGTAACAACTCAGTAGTGAGAGACTTGGGAACGCAAGTTGACAGTAGCCTAAACTTTGACCACCATGTGTCTACTGTGGTAAGGAAGGCATTCTATATCTCATACCTCGTTAACAGAAGCATTGCCTCAACAGCAAAAGGGGTCATAAGACTTCCCTGTACTCGACCCTCATCAAGCCAATAATCGAGTACAATGTCCACTTTGGTACGTACCTTACTAGGCACATGCAGCAACTTGAGAGACCTCAGAGATTTCTAACCAAGAAAATTCAGGGTCTCCAACATATGTCATACATTGACAGACTGAAGTCACTGTCACTGCACTCAGTAGCATACAGACTACTTAGGGAAGACTTGTGCCTTGCAATCTCAGATCCAAACTTAATGGATATGCTGCACATCTGCAGGTCAAATGGGACAAGGGTCACCCACTTCAGGGACCTTATCCTAGCCTGCGACATAAATAGAACCTGCTGGAGAGAAATCTGTCCCTCAGATGTTGCTGCTCCTCTGGAATAGGCTACCAATTCACATCAAACAGGGACCCTCTACGACCTTGTTATCCTAGACATGAACAGTCATTTCTAACTAAGATCTCAAGTCCAGGCAAGATCCTTTATATTGGGTTTCTCTAGCATTATACTGGGTACACATGGCTAGGCTTATTAATACCTTTAGATCAATAGCCTAGTAACCACCTATGAACCCACAATTTTTCTCCCAAACTACTTATCCTATATCTATCACTTCTAAATTAGGTAATAACAACAGTATGGATTGCTTAACTATAGGCTTGACTCTACTACTGTTATTCCTTAGCCACTTCACCTGTTACCAATGGCACCAGATTCACACTGTCATCTCCCCAAATAAGCACCTACCAGATAAACCTACCCCACCTAACGTTAATATCATAACAACAGCTAACATCTATCAGGATACAGTGCACCTCCATTTCAAACTTAAACCACTCAATGTACCATCAAGCAAACTTAAAATGACATCCCCTACTAGAACAACACTAAAAAATATGTAAAAAACACTAGTCCAACACACATCAATCCTAACCAGTGGTGATATTCACCCTAATCCAAGCCGGCCAAAAAAAAAACACATCTCAAAAGAAAACAAAGTTAATATTACTGAATAAAATCAAACAGCAGATTATTCATCTAACAGTAAACTAACTTTCATTACTGTAAATGCTAGAGGCATTTGTAATAAAATCACAGAACTCCATGCTTGGATAGCTGTTCAAAAACATAGTAGCATATTAGCCATAACAGAAACATGGCTACAACCAAATATTAGCAACACCGAAAAATCGCCACCAAACTATAACTATAATGACTGAATTAAATGGAAAGGTGGTGGTGTAGTACTAATACACCCAGATTGTCTCAGCCTAATCCTTTATAATGTCCACATACCACAGTTCAATAACACAGAACTATCACTTTCCTCAAACTAAACAAACACAAAAGAAAATCTGTATCATTGCCTTATATATTCCCCAAGGCAATATCAATATATTAGAAGACATTCTACACTGGACCTCAACTTCCATCTCTCATGAAACAATCATACTATTAGATGTTAATGTTAATTTGGCTTGACCTTATATCTACCTCCCCTAAATTTAGCATAAATCTTTTTGGATACAAACTCCAACATACTTTAGCAAAAACTCAAATTCCATAATAGGCTGGATTTTAGTATTTGATCCCAGTCTTCCGGCATCTTATCAAATCCACTCAGGGACCATCGACTGGTCTTTACCAAACATCACACAGAAAATCCTCCATAACAGCAAACTATAAAAACTGTTTGTAACAAAACAAATTTTAATCCTTAGACATTCAACAATATCCTCTCCTTGATAAACTGGAATATACTAAGAAATTATCCCACTAGATGATACTGCTGAGAAGTTTAACTCAATATTTCTTAACACCCTAAGCAAAATGCCCCCCAAGTAGTACCTACTTTGTAGACAGCATAGCATCTATTACAAAACAATTTAATCATTGTACTGCAGATCACAAACAACAAACTATTACCTCCTCATTTACACTTCCACCAGAATCTACAGCCTATATGAAAAAAAATCTTAAGCAAACTAAAAATCTGCTTTGCATCTGCAGATAATCTACCCAGTGAATTCCTTAAAATAACAGCAAGCAGCATATGTTACCCCATATCCATACTCATAAATAGATCCATACAGGAAATCTATGTCCCCAAAATCTGGAAAAAAAATCACATCATATTCTCCTCCATAAATGCACTATTTCTATAGACATCAGTAATTTCAGATCAATAGCTATCCTATCCCCCTCTCTAAAATCTTAGAAAAATGTATCCACAAACACCTCCTACAATATCTCAACCAAGAAAAATGTCTACCTCAAACCCAGCATGGTTTCAACCTTCGCATAGCACAAATACAGCCCTTATAGCTTTCACAGATACATCGAACAAAGCTAGACACAGTGGTCACCTTGTCACTGCCATATTCCTTGACCTATCAAAGGCCTTTGATACCATCAGCCATACTAAACTACTAGTGCAAATGTCTGCATCAGGTCTAACACTAAACTGGTTCCAGAGTTGTCTCACAGATGTCAGTCAGTAAAACGGCGATCAGTTCTCTCATCTTTTCTCCCTGTCAATACTGGGGTCCCACAAGGATCAGTCCTTGGTCCTTTCCTCTTTAATATCCTTACACATTCTCTTCACACTTGCATACAACATGCTTCTCTC
The DNA here is from genome assembly GCF_019279795.1 of Protopterus annectens. Taxonomy (NCBI): domain Eukaryota; kingdom Metazoa; phylum Chordata; order Ceratodontiformes; family Protopteridae; genus Protopterus; species Protopterus annectens. Next base: position 914,207,086 of record NC_056728.1, read on the forward strand.
ATACAGTACACTGTTATATGTACTTCTAACAACCATGCATATCTCGACCAAATTACACAAGAATCCCTTACTGCCACTGAAAAATGGTTACAAAACTCCCAACTCATACTTAACCAAAAGAAAACCAAACTTACTTTTTTATCATAACTCTCAGTCTCATGAAAAACACAACTTTAAAATGTACTCCCTCAATAATACCACTACAGCAGTGGCAAGCAATACAAAACTATTAGGCATGACAACAGACTACAACCTTAAATTTGATTTACACATACAAAATGTCATCAAAAATCACACCAAAAACAAGGCTTACTCTACAGAGCTAGAAACTTCCTTACCTCTACATCCAAATACAAGCTTGCAAATAGTTATCTTCTGCCTTCGCTTCTTTATGGCGCCCCCATCTTCACTAATCTTCAACTCTCACTTACTCAAAAACAAGCAATGTTACAATAAAATAGCTGGAATTGCATCAAATTCTCACTGCCGTACCTACCACTGCAGTGAAAACACTTAACTGGCTAGAACTACCCAACTACCTAAAATATATTCAGCTAATCATCACACATCATTCATTACCCAACCACCTGCCCAGCTGTAAATTCCATACTACAAAAACACTCCCCTAAGTGGCCCCTGTGATTTAAATGGCCCCTGTGATAAAGTAACCAAGTTCAACTTGCTGTTCATAAACCAGCTAAATCAGCAGGGTATTCTCTGTATTCTCACTCCATAGCTAAAATAAGGAACACTATGCTCACATCTATAAGGACAGACACACCACTCACATCCTTCACACACTATCTTAAAAACTATCTGTAAAACACATGGCTCTGTTCACATTCTATATCAGGTTACTCAAACAGTTCCTTAATTTGTAACTGTAACAGCATTACCCTCCATCTTGCTATTATATTTTATACAACTGATAATTTCTTGCCCATTTTACCTGTACCTTATATTACTATTATCACTATACATTCCACTAACTTTTCTTTCTTTCTTTTGCTTTTTCCCTGTCCAGTACCCACACTTTATTAATAAACACATATGTTTCTATAGCCTACTTTCCCATCTCCTATAATTCCCCTCCTCTCTCAGCCCTTTACTAAAAGATATGTATACTAAGTACTTCATAATAAAGATAAAATATTTAACTATCAAACAGAATCATACTGATCTGAATCATATAATTGTAAAGACCACTTGTCTCATGTATATAGTCTCCTTAGTAATATCTAATGTCTGTAATTAATGTGCAGATATGTTTCATCTAATATATGTAAAAATGATGTGCTATCCATTACTGTATAGCCTTTCTTGTATGTGAAAATGTTCATTGTTGCTCTGTAATAAGCTTAGGTAATATGTTAATTGTCTCTGGTGCTTTTCTCCCCAGGCCTCCGCTGAACATGGGCACCCTCCCAGTCAGACTTTCCCGGTAAACAAATGTTAAGTAAATAAATAAAGTGTTTTAAATATTATGGATAGCGCTATGCCTTGTTAATCATAATGTCATGCACTCTGTAACAACTGATAATCTGACAGATTTGACATATAATGTAAAGGTTGTGTTTCAACTGGACTTCCACAAAATTTTACATAAAGAACATCTTTTACAGGCACAGGTTATTATACTGAACAAATAAATGTGAAAATAACAATGTGGAGAAGGGTTGTAGCAACTGTTGGAGTACGTTTATTATTAATCTAATGTTTATAACTATTGCGTCAATGTTTTACCATCACCATAATGCAAAGATAACCTGAATGCAGTACACTAAAAAAAAAAAAAAACAGAATGAATATAATTTTTCTTTTAATAACAAGACTGATAAAGGCAGCTGTTAAAAATGATTATACAACTGCAGGTTTACCAGCACCACTACAAGCAGAATGAACAATGTTGTAAATCAAATAATCATACATCACATATTTAAACACTTAAGTATATATGTAATTCTGTTGACATAAGGAGTATAAGAAACCAGTGGAAATTATAGTCTTCTGTAGTTATTTAGATCTATCAGATTAAATATATTTTACCAGAAGATGACACAGAAGTCGAAATGACTAAAAACATTCCACCAAGACACTATATATGTGGGAAATATATTAATCTATGTTTACAAATATTACTGACCTTACATCATTTACAATCGTATGAAGTACTGTGCTTGACTGGCTATGACAATACTTGCATTCAGAAACCAAAACAGCATAATTTTAACAAAATTTGTACAAATGAAACCACCACGTTGAAACCTTACTAATTTGCAGGAATACTATTTCCCTATGCCTCTGGTGAATACTAAATGTGTGCAACTAATGTTCACTGTAAATATTGTTCATATATTTTCTGCCATGAAAATGCTATACACACAAATTGTAAATGTGCTTTTCCCCATATTCATTCATTGTAACCAAATTTTAAGCTATTACTTGCAACTATCTATCTATGTTCGAAACATCATGTAACATATTTGTCCATTGTTTATTAACATTTATGTTTTGTAACCTATAACTGTTAACATTGAGTAATGTTTTATGTGGAGCTTTCCTCCCTGGGCTGCTGCTGAAAACAGACAGCGAACACTTGTTGTCCAGTCGGATTATCCCAGTAAACAAATGTTAAATAACTAAAAATAAATAAAATTTATCTTGGTTAATTTATTCAAAACAAAGGAATTGGTACAATCAAGATATATTTTAAACAGATCAAAATATAACAAATAGTACTGACAAGAACTGAGTAGCTGCTGAAGGCTGATTGGCCCTTAGGAGAGGAGGGCATTGTAACAGGGATTTTCAGCCACAGAGAATTCTATGATGTGTTAGCTCAGAATGGAAGGTGTAGCAAGAGTAAAAGGCAGAGAGAAGTTAATGAACACAATAAATTAGATAAATGATAGTTTGTCATTTGGAACATAACCAGGATTTCTTATTCTATAAAAAGGAATAGTGCATTTTTTCTAAAAACAGAAGAGAATGGCGTTATTTAATACTACTACAAGAATCAAAATTAAGTGAAAGATTCAGATAAATGGCCGGGGCTTCCTTGTGCCTTCTTCTTCCCCTTGTTAACCCCCCTTTTCTTTTTTTTTTTTTTTGAAAACCTAGGAAAGAAGATTTCCAGATAAATTAGTTGATTTCATTTTTTGTTAAAATGAGGTATAGGACTCATCCTGCTGGACCTACTTCCACGGTCAGTTCAGGAGTTATACTTGTGGTAAAAGAACAATCATGTACAACAATGTCAACAGGTTTAGATGTACGCAGTTAAATAAGAATTCAATCCAGTGGAACTCTAAACATGTACAACAGAATATGAGACCATGAATTTTCTCTTGAGTCCAAACTGTGTTGCCTTTAATTTGTGCAAAGTTAAATATTTGGTATCACAGTTCTAAAGCCTGTAGTGATAGGGTTACTACTGGAAAACAGTAGCAAGGTTATATAAATAAGACATTTACTCAGCTTAGAATACAGAAATTCCAAGCAAAATAGCGTTATGATGTATGTATTTATTTGTTGTTTGTTAATCAGGTAAGCGAACTGGTCTAAGGACCCTATTCAGCCATGAGCTGGGGCTAGGAGGCAATAATCAAGTACAGTCAAAATACATACTGATAACAGAGATTACAATAAGGTGCAAGCACATTACAAACATGCAAGTAAAATACTGATAAAAAATTACAAAAAGATGGAATAAGATAAAAACAAAACACAATAAGATGAATTAAATACAAATTGCAAAAAGTATGACAAGTAAATAGAAAAAAATGTTTGTAAAACAGAACTCGAGTCTAAAGAAGGATTGAAACAAATGCTAATGGGACAAAACAACAGGAAGATTACTTAATAAAACAGGATAAAACATCTGTCATTATTAGTACAGAAACTCATAACAAGGAACAAGTTACGGTAACATTAAGGCCTTAGCCTTCCACCTTTCCCCAGTATGTTATGCTGAAAGTGGGGACATAGAGATGAATGTCAAAGTATGTAAAGGAGGTGGAACATACAGTGCATCTCTAAAGCACTTACATTTACTTTCATTTAGCACATGTGAATGAATAGACTTCTTGTCTCTGCAGTATCTGATAAAAATTCCACTACCATTCAAATACTAGAAATACAAATCTGCAGATTTGTTACTCGCTCACCAAGAAGTCACCACCAATGTATAACTCCAGAAAAAAGCAAACCGCATCCCAGTTAAGCCTTGGGAAGTCCTGATCACAGGCCCACAACTGTTCAAGCTATTACATAAACATATTTTTCCTCCTTAGCCTCAAAACTAATAAGATAAGCCCTCATGTACAACCTCTGTAACCTGAATCATACTGACTCTAACATAAATCACAGTTTACAAAAACTCGAATCATCTGTCCATGTGCTCTCAATTCTTGGTTTCACACTATGTGGGTCTCTCCTACTTGAACTTAAAGGCATTGCATCTTACCCCAAGTTCTGTAGACTGCTAGAATCTTATTTACTTAATTAAGCTAAACGTTCACCCAACCCAACAGGCCATATAACCAAAATCAATTAATATCTCTCCTTCATTCTAACTGCCCTACTAGTTTCTATTGCTTCAATTCCCCCACCTCAGACTTATATATACCAAGCTTATATATATTTCTCTCTCTCTTACGAGATATGCAGCAAGCTTTGTACTTCAATATATATTGATATCAGTTGAATTTTATCCTCTCACTTTACTGGTTTATGTACTTTGGTAATCTTAGCATTGCACATTCTTTGTATTTTATTTACAGTTACTTCATTTTTTTTATCTTGTGTACTCAAGAGTGGTCATGTTATTCACCCAGGGCAGAGACAAACTGGTCAGAATTGATCAGTGTTCCACCACAAACAACAGTCAGGCATCCGTTAAATAAACAAATAAATACATAAAATATTTTCAGCTTGGTTCTGGTAGTGAGTTCAAACAAGCACAAGTAAGATTACAGAAGGACTTTTCACAGGTTGTAAGGGTAGAGGAAGTCAGATCTTATGCTGCTCAGGCCATTAATTTATGTAATAGCATTTTGTTTGAAGCATGTATATTATGCTTCATTAATGAGATATAATTTTAATTTAGTTTGAAATTCTGAGGACATGATGGATGGAAATGAATCCTAAAGTTTTAGTCACAGTACAATGAAGTTGTAGTCACTGCTGCGAAATGACTTAACGGTTGATTACAGCTAGTGGATGGGATATACCTTTAACATATTCTCCCTGTTAAATGAGCAAAGGTGTTTAATTTTAGAAGTTTGAAAAGATGGGATCCCTGCAGGAGGCCAGCAGCAGACTGGATTTTTTCATACTACACAATGATGTTCACTTCAGAGGTTGTGGACCATCACTCTTCATATTACGTACAATGCCATTTAAAGTGAGTTCAGGTTCTTTTTGGGAGCAACAACACAAAATAGTCCAAACCCCAACTTAGCCTAAAATATCTCTTCCCCTAAAGCCTCGCTTACTGCATGGGAGAGAATATTCCTTTCCCTAAAGCCTCCCTTACTGTTTGGGAGAGAAAAAGTGAGATTTTCTAAGACTAGAACAGTAATTTATAAATCTTTGCCTTAGTGTGTCTTACATACAGCTGTGCATTTAGATCTTAGTCTAAACTACACTTTGGCATTTGAAAAATGTTGATGCTTCCAGAGACTGAATGTTGTACTCAGGTATTCAAGTATAAGCTAGGCTGAGGGGAGTGTTTTAAAAATCATCACTTTGATTTACAGAAGTAGATCACGAAATAATTTTTTTGGGGGAAGGAGCATTTTTTACTTAAGAAATGATTAGTAATAATTAAAATTGTCAAAGGGAGGTGTACAAAATGGTTAAGCAGCAGGTAGGAAATGAAGTACAGGTAATATGATCCAAACAGAGTTTTTTTAGGGAACATTTTGAAATAGTGGCTATAAGCATAAAATAACTTAGGGAAAAATAAATAAATAACTAAAGGGGGGCTTCAATTTAACATTACTTACAGAAAACCCAGAATGTTTGGGAAAATGGAATATCATATGTATGCACATAAAATTATAAAGGCAGAAATGATTAGCAACAATTAGAGATATATGTGAATAAAGAAGCATAAACAAACAATGTATATTTATAAGGAATGCATTTTAATAAGACAATACATTATAATTAAAGAAAACGTGGTAGTAGCATATTAAATGTTACCCTGGAGGTGTTTATCAATAAACAAAACATCATAAAAACTGAAGCAGATAACAGGGTGCACATAAAATAACGTACTTCACAAAAATGGATTAAAATGCTATGATGGAAGCAGCACTTAGAGATGTAATTGTGACTGAAGATGTACAAAAATACATTGTTAGAATTTCAGAGGAATAACTTACAATGATATCTCCCATCTGTATATTCTACATATTTTTGTATACAGCCAGAAAACAACAGGATAGGTAGGGGAGGCCAGATAATTCCCTTTATATAATTTTAGAGACTGTATTAGATTAAAAAAGAAAATTAAAGATTATTGACAATGTACAAATTACACAAATTATTAATGAGGTTAAGTTAGTAAACAAAGTGGAATACTACAACAATGGTTTGAAGACTGGAAATTATCAGCAAAAATTGGGAGATATAAAACCGAGCAAGGAAAACAAGAAAAGCAATAAAACACTTTAAGATAATTGGACCTCGATAATAAAAGGAAGAGAAAGGTTGCTGTATACATATTTATTAGAGATAACACAAGGAAACAAAAAAATATAGTAAATTACATTTAACGCTAAATTCTCATCAAATTCATGCACAAAGTAAAGGAATGCATGACATACTAAATACTTATTAAAAAAAACACTAAATCACTATCAACCACTGAAAGAGTTAAGCACTTCCATCTATGATGAGAGTCGATGTTTGTACCACATAGGAACTCTATTATACAAACCTTTTTTTTTTTTTAAACTTAAAGCTGAGTGAACAGGAATGAAATGATGCTTAGTATAGCTGCTATGAAGTAATAAAATGGACAAATACATAAAAGCATGTGGTTTCTTATGCCAAAGAGATTACATAAGGCAAAGAGGAAGGCAGACCCAATTTGCTGGAAATATGTAATTAATATGGCAGGCTTAGCCACATGTTCTTTGAATGCAATAATGCAAAAAGTAACTGGATATTCATTCCTGTAGCAAGGGAGGCTAATAAAAAACAGCTTTCATGGCATTTCTGTATCATGGATAAGACACGGAAATAATTAGACAAAATGACAAGAAATAATCAGAATCATATTAGGTTCTGAGACCAAATAATACCCTGGCATTCACAAAGATAATGTGTAGAACTGTAAATGTTAAATCATTTGTACAAATAGTTAACTAGCCCATTAAGGCCGAAATACCCTTAATCTTTTCCTCACAGACATGTCTAGGTCTTGCACGTCTCCATAAATATAACCTTCTGCTGTTAAACCAAACCATAAATCAGTGACGCTTTTCTTTAAAACTGGTGGTACTTTCCATGATAACCAGATGGAAGGGGTTTGAATCCCACCCATGCCAAAGGTCCTGGCTGGCATAAGAGGATGGTCTCCTAAGTTACATCCCTGCTATCTAGCAAGTGAAAATAAGAGAAAATGAATACAAATCAAACTCAATCAATTCACGATCACCACAAAATCATAAAGGGAATCTACACTGCTATTTTGTGTATGAGCTTTCAACATCTGTCCCTTGATCAGACTGCACACAAGTAACCTAAAGAGCTGAATTTTTGTTCCCTTTCTCATCGTTTTCTGTGAACTACTGTCTCTTCCAGTGTCCTTCATGCATGGTAACTGCCTTTTACACAAGCTATTAATTTTACAGGAACACAACTAACAGGGTAGGCTGGCAGAATTCTCCAATTCCCTACAAATTTCTTCCTGGTACAGTAGTAATGCCACCAACCTGGATATTGCCAGGGACCTCCAGCTATCTGCTGCTCTTGAGTAAGCAAAATAGGAAATTCCATATTTCTGTGTTAGTGTGCTCGAGCAGTCTAGGTAAGTGGACATATGAGTAACAGTCTATTAATCTACAATGGTGAATAACTCTGCTCTTATATAATAAATAATAATGCTTTTATAATAAAAAGATCAGCCACATCATCATAAAAGGCAAACAATGCAGTTGCAGTTTAAATATGCAGAGGAACAAGAAAGTGTACACAAATACTAAAATAACAGAAAATGTGCAGACTATGTATATCAGAGCCACGGACAGCTAAATATCATACTTTTACTAAAGAATACCAAACCTAATTCCTCTAAGTTAGGAAACATTAAAGTACACAGGCAAATGTAGACTTTTTTAGTGTTGTCTCATCATTTTTTCCAAGCAAAGACAGGACAGAACAAAGAACAGTCACAGATATTTATCCATTCCACTTCCACATTCCTGTTCCTCTGTGCCCATTACATCATTTCTTTTGCATGGAAAGACAGGTTTAGTTACATTACAACAAACTAAATTAAAAAAACAAATTCTTATGCTTTACATTCTTCACTTGTGAGTTTCTCATGCAAGCATTACATAAGCCTAATTTAATTTGCTTTCCCATGACTGAAGTAACTAAATCAGTTATTCCACCTGTTATGGACAGAGCTTAAATACATCAGCTCAGAACAATAGGAACTCTCATGCATATCACACATCTGCATTTTAATGTCTGCCTTTTCCACAGTTCTACTCAGATACTACTATGAAGTAGACTGCAATCCCATTCTAAGGTATGCTAGTATATTCCATTGATTCATGAATTTATTTTCTTTTATATTTACAAGAAGAAATTTAAAAAATTTATAAACACACTGTAAACCCAATGTGTTACTAGCAGGAAAGAAGAAAATGGCAGGAAATAATTATCATTAAATTACTTTTCCTTAGCCTGGTACTCCTCTCTGGCACCACAGTTCCCTTGTAAATATGTCTGTGTTTAAGGATGTCTCAGAAGCAGACTCTCCTTCTTTCTCACTTTATGACTTAAAATAAATTCTGCAGAAATCCTTCTCAGACAAACTCCATTGCTAAAGCTACCACCTCTGCTTCTGAGCTCTACTTCCACTTAAACAACTGCACTGACAAGGCAGTCCCTATTTGTACCAAATACAAAGAGAAATTTAAAATTAAGGCCCTATATTGTTAGACTATTGCAGGAGAAGTTGCTTAAATCTTATAACAGGTTTCATTCCACAAAGTGAAAAAAACACAGCACAGTCAAGCAAACTATAATGTTATTAATATTAGGAAGGGCAAAACTACTATAAGTTCCCAGTGAATTACTTGCCCACATTTATTACTAAGTAACCCCAAACCCCTGGCAATATCTGTATTAGCTATTCCAACTCTTATTCTCTTTCTGGACACTGACAGCATCCTTTTCTCTTTACCTAAACTCTCCCATCTTAGGTTTTCCCATTCCATTTGTTGCTGGAGCCTTCACCCCCATCCCCCCTCCCATTTACCCTACTCATTACTGTTTTTGTCTCGACCACCTTCTTTAACCAGCTTGTTCTCCTCCCCATCCTCCTTTCTCCCCCTCTCTCTCACATCATTTTAGTCTATTTAGCTACACTAAAAAAACAATTTAACTGAAACGCTTGATTTTTGTAAGTGTGCTTTTCTTCTATCCCTAGCACTACATAATTTCCTTTACTAAGCCTACATGCTTACCTTTGCTGATTGTTTTCTGAACAGCCGTGTGTACTGTCTCTGGTTCAACCCACTCTGTTCACCCTCACTATTCTCAGGCTCACTCCGATTCTCCTACCCTACCCCCATTCCCACCCACCCCCACTTTCATTACATTTACACCTAGCCAAACCATGCGCCCTCCTCTTCTCAACCAATCTACAACCATCTTCCAATTAACCTCACTATCCCAACCTACTCCCTCCACCCCTTACTTCTCTTTCACTCTACACCCTACCCTCACCCAACACACTATGCACTTCTTTTACTTCTTACTTACTAACACACTTCTACTCCACTTACTTTTCCTCACCTACAACCTCACTTCCCTCAACTCATAACAAGTCAAACATTTCCACTTTCCACTCCTTACTCACAATCCCACACTTATTGTAACATTACCCCACAACTCTATAATCACACGTCTCTCCTCTCACCTCTCAAATACTTACAAACCCACCATCCTATCTCCCCAGCCTACAAATACTACAAACTACCAAACAAACATAGATTTCGTCTACTACACTCTATTACACAAATAAAACTCCAAGCTGACATCCATCCCAATCCAGGTCCCATTAATAACTTCTCTCAGCACCTACAACCTTCACCTGTTCCCACTCCAGCTACCTCTATCCAGTCTATCATACATTCACATCCTTACCCCTCCTTCCAAAAACCTCTAACTCCGATCTCCTCCTAACAAATTTCAATCCCCATAGCATCCTAAATAAAACCAGTGAATTCCATGCTGCCCTAACCACCTACTCACCAGATATAGCTGTGATAACAGAAACCTGGTTAAAGGCCAACATTAAAGACAGCAAATTTCATCATAAGACAGGACAGACTAAACAAAAGGGGTGGAAGTGTCGCTGTTATGTTTAAAGACACCTTCAAAGGCATGCAACTAAACTGTACTTCTCCTGACCTACCCAACTTTGAAACATTGAATACTCACATAGATATCAACCCTAACAAAGCAATAATCATCATAACCACATACCTTCCTCCAGGCAATAACCTTCCCATCACTGAAAATCTACTTTCCTGGGCATCTACCAAATTCAACCAAGAAACTGTTGTGCTTGATGACTTTAACCTGAACTGGCACACTTGCTAATCAAATAACCCCTACAACTTTCTAAATCTCATTCAACTTCACCCAAACAATGACCTGTCCAACTTGTACAGACAAGCACTCCAACAAGCAGTCAACATTAGACTGGATTGTAACTAGCAAACCTAACCTATGTTACTCAGCTGGTTGCCTATCTGGCTCCCTCAGTGACCATTCTCCAATCTTTTTATACAGGAAACGTGTGCATACCCAAGGCAACATATCTTATAAATACATCAATAATAAGAAAAACCTCTCCCTCACTATTTTTAACCTCCTACTCCAACAATGTGACTGGACTCCACTTAAACACCTACATTTAGATGCAGCTGTTCATTATTTCAATGACACTTTCCTTACAATACTCAACAAGCTTGCTTCCTCTAGGAAAGTGCACACTAAAGCTAAGTTCCTTCTTTAGTTAACCAAAGACACCAAAATACTAATGAAGAGCAGAGATAAAGCCTGATCAGTTGACCATACATCCAAAGACAAAACTGACCTTTTAACTTATCAACAACTAAGAAACCTAACAAAGAAACAGATAAAAAAGACAAACAAACTTGCTTCCAATCCTGCCAACAGGAATACCAAAATAACCACTAAAAATTCTGTCAATCCATCAACCATCTCCTCAACCCCAGTCATACCCCAACCCCTCCCCCCAGTCACCTCAAACAACTCAGACGCTTTTCAACACAATTCAACTCCCACTTCATAAATACCATCACCTCCCTACTAGACAACCAACCAACTCAGTCTCTCACAATCCTCACCCCTACCCCAGAAAATCTCAACCCCTTCACTTTCGCACCCATACAAATTAATTACATAAAGGCTCTCTTAACTAAATTTAAACCCTGCTGCATTGCTGCAGACAAACTTCCAAATTAATTTCTAAAACTTGCTGCTCCGTCAATTGCCTACCCAATATCTACCATGATTAATCGCTCTAGTACAGAACAATATGTTCCAATTCTATGTAAAATATCTCACATCATATCCTTCCATAAAGGCGGACCCTCCAAAGAACTAGCTAACTATCGTCCCATAGCCATCCTCTCCCCCTTGCAAAAATCTTAGAAAAATGCATCTACAAGCAAACCCATCAACTATCTCCATAATAATAATCTACTTTTCAGTTCACAACACGGCTTTGAACCTAAACATAGTACCAGCACTGCCCTACTAACCTTCACTAACACTATTCATCAGTTCACGAACAAAGGCCAGCTTGTTTCATCCATCTTTCTTGATACTTCCAAGGCCTTTGACACCATATCCCACTAGCTTCTACTTAATAAACTGTCTTCCTATGGTATCAGTCTATCATCACTAAGTTGGCTCCATAGCTATTTTTCCAATCGACAACAGGCTACAAAATGGGAAAACTCACTTTCCCATCTACTCCCCATCTCTGTGGGTGTACCCCAAGGTTCTGTACTTGGTCCTTGTCTCTTTATAATATTCACAAAAAACCTCAGTTCTGCAACTCAGCTAGCACCCATCGTACAGTACACCAATGATGCTACGCTTATCTGCTCAGCCACTTCACCTCAGGAACTCCAACTAAGACTGTACTCAGCTTTTCAGGACATTGAAAAATTCCTCTCTCAACAGCAACTCATTCTAAACCCCAACAAAACTAAGATTATAGTTTTCAGTAACAAAAAACTCAAACCTTCCCAGTCGTCTCTTTCAATCTTCTCCACAAATGGCACTGAGACAGTACCCACTAGCCACACTAAACTTTTAGGTGTTACTATAGAGGATAGTCTAAAATTTGATAAACATATTGTGCTGACAAACAAGAAAGTCCACATTAAACTAGGCACCCTATACAGGGCTAAACCATACCTAACTCCAAAAGCCACACTTGCCACTGCCCACTCAGACCTGCTATCGTCCCTCATGTACAGTTCCTGAATATTCACAAACCTTCAAAAGTCAGACCTCAACAACCTAGAATCAAGTTCATAGGTTTATAGGTAGGTACTAGGCTATCGGCCCAAGGGCCTACATAAGCCTAGCCAACAAGGTTCCCTGGCTTACGCCATCCAAGAAAGTTATTTTCCTGTGCCACTGTTGAGCAGAGACACAGAAGTGATCCCCGGGGTGTATTTCCTATTTCCCATCCACTCATCAAGATTTTTCTTGAAGAGTGCTAATGAAGAACTTTGCTTGACATAGATGGGTAGCCTGTTCCAGAGTATGGGAAGTCTCTGGGATAGGAATCTGTCCCTCCAGCATGTCCTGTTTATTGTGGTGACAAGGTTTATGTCCCTAGAGCTTGTAGCTCGGAGGGATTGGGATTTCTTTAGGTGTAGCATGTCTAACAGCTCTGGGTTTGACATAGCTTTATATGTTAGGCAGAGATCACCTTGGAGTAGGAGATATGCTACAGAGTAAAGCTGTAGTTTTTTGAGAAGGTCAGTGTAGGGCATTTGTTTGAGGCCAGTAATCCTCTTTGTCAGGTACTTCTGTGGCCTTTCCAGATGCTGCAGATGTCTTGTGAGGTACATTCCAAAAGGGGCGTTGTACTCTATAATGGGTCTAATGAGTGTTGGGTAGAGGGGAACAATGACCTCTTTTTTTCCTGGATGAGAACCCTTTTATGATGAGGTGTGCCACATAGCAGGACTTCCTGACTACTGTGGTGATGTGATTATCAAAGGAGAGATCTCTGTCCACCTGGGTCCCAAGGTCTCATCACACATTCGGTGTTAAGTAGATTGCTGCCTATGTGGTAGTTCATGGGTACAGAGTTTTTAACAAAGGGGATGACACTGCACTTTTTGGCATTGAGCTTGAGGCCATGGCTCTGACACAAGGCATCTGTCTCAGCGAGGCCCTTCTGTAGGATGTCCACATCATTTTGGGACTTGACTATGGCTCCTAGTTTGCAGTCATCTGCGAACTTCATTAGCCAGAGGCCTTCTGTGTTAGCCTGTACTTCAGAGAAGTATATACCAAGCAGGAGAGGTCCCAGGACTGAACCCTGTGGTACTCCACTTGTCACTGGTTTGAGGTCAGATATGGAGTCTGCAACTTTTACAGTGTGGGTTCAGTCAGTGAGCCAGTTAACAATCCATCTTGTGATGTAGGGATTTATACCTAGTTTAGTGAGTTTAGCTATAATTCCAGAATGGGGGATGGTGTCGAAAGCCTTGGCGAGGTCAAGATAGGCTGTGTGAACCACCTTACCTTCATCTACGGCTTTGGTGACTGCCTCAAAGATGTCGATCAGGTTCAGGAGGCATGTTCTGCCTTTCACAAACTCAAACTGGATGGGACTCAGAGTTTGGAGGTTACCAATGTCTTTGTTTATGAGTTCCATGATGATATGTTAAATGGCCTTGCAGACCAGGCTTGTCAGGCTAATACGGTGATAGTTCCCGGGATCAGTGCTGGCTCCCCCTTTGTGGAGTGGGATGACTTTTGCTGTGCACCATTCAGTGTGCACAAAGCCTGATGTGAGGATATTATTGAACATGGTGCTTAGATGGGGACCCAGTTCGTTCTGAAGTTCATGTAAAACGCAGCCTGGGATGTTGTCTGGTCACATGGATGCTGTGTTTTTGGCTTTAGAGAGTGCAGCTTTTACCTGCGTAGTGATTACAGGGACTCTGCATTCTTCCTGTATAGATATGGGCCCTTTAGGGGGTGAGGGGGGGTAAAGTTAGCACTGAACCTATCTGCCAAGATGTTGGCAATATCAGTTGCTTCAATAATTTTCGTGCTGTCGTGCTGTAACTCAGAGCAGATCTGGGTGTCGGCATCGAGATTCTTGACATAGCTATAGAATGCTTTGTGGTTGTCCTTAGAATTAGTGGTGATTTTGTTTTCATAGCTAGCTTTGGAGGATCTTATAAGGGATTTCAGCTTCTTACTGAGGCTGACCAGGGAGCTCCTCCACTCATGGGATTTTACTCTCTTTTGCAATAGTTTCTTCCTTCTTTTGTAAAGTTTGTTTATGGCAGGGGACCACCAGATTGGCTTCCTTTTTTTGGAGGATAGCGTCTTGGCTCTGTTTGGAATAGCATGATCCATGCACTCCTGTAAGTGCTTATAGAGTGCATTTGTGTTAGATTCAGCAGTTGTAACTGTATTGTCCATCTGCATGGGTGTCATGAAGTTCACAACTTCTGTCTTAAGAAGCATGAAGTTAGCTTTGGAGAAATTTTTTACCATGGTTTCCTTAATGGGGGGTGGGGTGGGATGAGGATATCCAGGGTGATTAGCTTATGGTTGGATCGGACCAACGAGGAGTTGACTTCAGGTGTGGAACTCATGTTGGTAATGACTAGGTCTAGGATATTGTTGCCCCTGGTGGGGGTGTGGATAAGTTGATCCAGGGCATTGGAGTTTATGAATTCCAGGAAGCGTTGAGCTAAGGAGTTGGTACACGAGTAGTTTTCCCAGTTAATGGTGGGGTAGTTGAAATCACCCATTATTAGGGTGTTTGGTAGAACCCTAATATTTTCCAGTACATCAAGAAAAGAGAAGTGGGAATCCTGGGGCATGGTGGGGGATCTGTAGCAAGCTACAATCTGGATTGCAGTTTTGCCCAGAGTTAGTTGCACTTGGATAACCTCGGATGCATTATGCTGAGCAACTAGCCTGGAGGAGTGGATATCCTTAATGAATATGGACACACCTCTGCCTTTGGTGTTTCGGACCAGGTTACATGGGCGAAATGTGTGGTACGAGTTATAGCCTGGTAGTGCAGGGGTGTTCTCTGGAGCCTTGAACCAGGTCTCAGTCACTGCACAGGTATCGATGTTCTCCATTTTAAAGAGTGCCTCGAGTGAGTGCATTTTGAGATTTAGACTTCTAGCATTGAGTAGCATTACCCTCCATTTTTGCTTGCCTGTTCCTGTTATGGTGGTGAATTTGTCATTTGAACCTTGCCAAAAAAGGCACTATAGGGGCGGCAAGAGCCTTAGCCAGTATCCGGAATCCCAGGGGTGACAGGTGCAGGCCATCTCTGGCAAAGCATCACGGTCTGTCGACCATGTCATCCCAAGCAAACAGATACTGGATCCCCTTAGAATGACACCAGAAGCTTATTGTTGAAGTCAATCATTTTGTCTTTGTACTGCGGTATCATTCTGGGTGATGGCAGAATGCTACTCAGGGCTAGGGGTCATACTTGCCTGGGCTACAAGATCGGAGAGCTCTTCCATGTCTCTTTTCATTTAGACCAGGGAGAGGTACATCTCAAGTCACTCACACCAAGATGGACAATGACAGAGTCATATTTGTACTTGTTGTGGAGTGACCTGAGTGCGTGGGTTATGTGGCAGATCCTGGCACCCGACAGGCAGCTGACAGTAACCTTCTCCTTGTTCAGCCTGGTAAGTGGGACATCAGTGTGCATGACTATAGAATCACCTATGACTAGTGTGTTGGGTATGTTATTTTCCCTTATTGGCTGTGGTTGAGTGGCACAATGAGTCTGTGGGCTATGTCTCATTTGGGTTGTGTTGGGGGATGGAGGTTCTGCTTTGGAGGTCTTTGTTGCTTAGACAGATTATTATTGAGAGCCTCTGCGAATGTTTTTGTGTTACTATGTGTGGATTTTGGTGGTGTAGATTTATTGAGACTATGGCTTGAGTGTGGTATGGTGCAAATGTTTACCTTCTCCTCTTGACTGTCAAGTTCAGTCTTGGTTGGAGAGAACTTTACCTCCAGTTTGGCTAGATAAGTGCAGGTTGTAGTGTTGGGTGGTAGGAGGAGAGGGTTGTCTGTGTACATTAGGCAATTTCTACATTGCCTCAAGATGCCCAGATTCATCAGATAGACAGGAGAGAACACTGGGAGCTGACCTTTGGACATGCCTGAATAAAAACTATTTTTCTCTAGATAAGTGAGGAAAGTGAGTACAAGAGCTGTTGTTCTCTAAGCAAGTGAGAAAAGGAAGTACAAAAACTGTTTTCCTCTAGGTAATGAGGAAGGTTGAGTGCTATAGTAATTAGTAGATTATTTAGTGCTTACAAGTTCTGAACAAGTGCTGAGCATGAATAAGCAAATTTAAGTGATAAAACTAAGAATCTGTATCTGCACTAGACGAGTTACACGACAGAAACAAGTTCAAATGCAGGCTTTCAAATCAGAAAGTTGAGAGAGATGGAAAAGATTGCCCAAACGGCCAATAACAACAATTTCTGGGCCAGAACCACTCCTTATGTGGTAGACAGGTTACCTAGTGCTTACCACTCCCACTAAAGCTAGAAGGCTTCCCTCCAATACAGAAAGGCTTGGGGGGTGCTCAGAAGCTTGCATACAGTCCTGGATACAACAAATCTGTATCTGGACTATACTAGTTACAGGAAAGGTAGGAAACAGGCTTACACTTTTTTTTTTTTTTATATACAGAAAAGTAGCTAAAACAGCAGTAAAAACAATTCACATGCAGTGCAAGCTAGCACACTTGAGTATGTAGCAATATTAGACCAAACACAGTTTAAAAATGCAATTAAATTACAAAGCAAGTGCAGGAGGAGTTTATTAGTTAGAGTTAGGCTAAGTTACAATAAGTTGTAAGTTAAATAAACTTGAACACAATTTTACTTTTATGGTATTGCAGTTATGTGAACCAAATAAAAGTGAGGGTGATATACGCACTCGAATAGAAGTCGTGGAAGCCCGTTGGACAGCAGATTTACAAGCTAATAAACCCCCGGGTTTTAATAGATATCTTCCCTTAAAACTCATTCTGACAGAGCGCAAGCTCAGGCACTGAAATATTTAATTTACTACAAGCAAGAGCTCTGACAAAGAGGAAAGAGGAGTGGTGCAGTTAAGAGTCTGTGATTAGTCAAGTGTTAAAGTAGTCAAACATACTTCGTTCATTGATCGGATGAAGGAATTGTCCAAAAGCGCTTATCTTTTATGTTTTACAATTAAATTTATGGTTACAGCTGTCTTGGTCCTTGTTGGTTTTTTGCTGCTTACATTTGTTTTGTATATAAATCACTATTGTTTCTACTGTACTATTTGTGGAGCTTATCTCCCAGGGTCTCCACCAAAAATGGGCCGCTGGCCCAGTCAGACACTACCCAGTTAACAAATGTAACAAATAAATAAAATAAAAATTAACTTAATATAATCTCTGAAACCACAAATAACCACAAATCTTTAACTATGTTGGGAAGTTAAAAACCAACAACCAGCAATGCCACTCTGACTCGCATTAAAATGAGGTTCAAATGGAGATAGGATAAATCAGCAAGCAAAGGAGAGTAGTATTGCTGGAACTAAATTCATCTTCAATTCTTGGTGAATACCTTCACAAGGTGGGCCCTCTTTTTTACAAAATCTCACCAAGACAACACTGATATATAGACTGTATTTATGTAGCATGTATCATGGACAGAAGTAAGTTGAAAATATAAAAGATAGCTGGGTGCACAAGACCCAGGATAAAAAAGTGCCCACTCCTGGTAGGCACACTGGTGTGAGGACTGGAAAATATGACAATGAAGAATCTTCAAGACATGGAAACATTCCTACAGTGGGGCTAGGCCAGATTCAGGGGGGACGATACCCCCCCCCTTTCTAAAAGGAAGTAGTAGTCCACAAAAATCACAAAAACTTACAGGCTAAAAAAGAGCTATAAAGATTACAGAGTGGACTATTGAGGATACATAAGAAATTATTTACTGCTACTGTTATCCAAGAATCCCAGAATTTCCAGACCGAAGATATACAAATAGATTAAGAGCGAGAAATTATAGGAAAGAAAAAATATTTGCACAAGAAAAAACATTAGAAGCTTCAAATGCAAATTTGTGTTCATTAATACAACAGATTTATGAAAAACATTATACAGACCAAGAAACCTTGGGCCATTTGGAAAAACAAATGACTGAGGAAGTGTGTAAATATAAACAACAAACTCTATATATTTCTGAAAGGTATAAAAAAAGAAATATGGACATGGGAAAGAAAGAGAAATATTATATGGTACAATATTTATGCAAAGGAGAAAGCCAAATTAATCTATACAAAAAAGCAGCCCCAAAGAAATTTGAAAATAAATAGAGGTAAAGACACCCAGATGTGGAAAATTTCACAATACAAAAATAAGATCACAAAGAGAACACAGAACAGAAGATTAGTAAAGCCGAAGTTAAAACTATGGAAGCTTTAGTTATGGAATATCTGTTAAGTGAAGGATTTAGTGTAGAAAGTCTAATGTAGGTTACATCACAGCATGATGGAACAATGAGTCCCCCAAGTAAGGAAAAACAGGAAGAGCATGAGACACCGGAAGAAGAAATATGGACATGGAAAAGAAAAATATTCAATATGGTGCAATATTTATGCAAAGGTGAAAGCAAAACTAAAATTAATTGATACAAAAAGAGCAGCACAAAAAGATACATGAAGAGAAATATAGGCAAAGGCATTCAGATGTGGGAAGTTTCACAGGGCAAAAACTTAGAAAACAAAGATGAAAAGTAGAAAGAAGATTAGTAATGGAGAGGTTAAAGAAATAGACATGAGGTTATGAATTACTTGCATAATGCAGGATTTGATGTAGAAAATCTAACTCTGATAACACCACAGCAGGATAGAGCAATGGATCCCCAAATTAAGGAGAAACCAGTGCAGCGGGAAACATCTGATCAGTTGCCATATGAAGATACTTTGGAGCCTTTCAGGGGCGGCCCTTGCTATTGGACTGCCAGACTGCAGCCCCCCCAGCTGTAAAAAAATAAAAAAAAAGAAAGAAAATAAAGATAAAAAATAAAAATAAAAAAAATCGCTGACTTTCGCGCATGCGCACTAGTTCAGACTGCTGCTGAGACAGTCTGGAGCATGCGCAGACTGTCTCAGCAGCAGTCCGGACTGGGAAACACTTAACAACAGACATCCCAGAAGTCTATGCAGTTGTAACTGCATAGACTGTCGCAGGAAATGAAGCCAACTCGGACTGCAAAGTCGGCAGGCAGAGTGGAGTCTCGTCGGGGAAATCTCACGTGGTGGATGCGCGCAAAGGGATCGTGAGGTCCCGGGCATGGATTTAATGGCACGAAGGGATCGTGAGGCCGCAGGCATGGGTTGAAGGGATCGGTCCAGGTGTGTGTGTGTGTGTGTGAGAAAATGCCCCAGTTGCTATATACTGGTGGCTAGAACAAAGTACAAACTCATGGTGGTGTGGTAGTGAATACCTCAGGCTTGAACCATGTACCTTGTATGCAGGTGTTAAGGACCTGAATTCCCTACCCACCACCATTTGTAAAAAAAATTGCAGATTTTTGCCTCATATTTATAATATATGTGGTTTCTAAATGCTGCAATGCTTTATATTTGATGGTGCAGTGGAAGCATTGTTGTCTCACAGCTGCAGGTTCTCAGGTTTGATTCTTGGCTGGGGTGCCTTCTGTGTGGGGTTTGCATCTTCTATGAGTGTTTGCAGATTTTTGCCTCATATTTGATCTGATCTGTTCCTCATAATATCTGTGGTTTCTAAATGTTGCAATGCTTGATATTTGATGGTGCAGTGGTAGCATTGTTGTCTCACAGCTGCAGGTTCTCAGCTTTGATTCTTGGCTGGGGTGCCTTCTGTGTGGGGTCTGCATCTTCTTCCTGTGTTTGTGTGTTTGCAGATTTTTGCCTCATATTTGATCTGATCTGTTCGTCATAATATCTGTGGCTTCTAAATGCTGCAATGCTTGATATTTGATGGTGCAGTGGTAGCATTGTCTCACAGCTGCAGATTCTCAGGTTTGATTCTTGGCTGGGGTGCCTTCTGTGTGGGGTCTGCATCTTCTCCCTGTGTTTGTGTGGGTTTGCTTTTGTGTCCTCCCATGTTACAAAGACATGCCTGCATTATTTCTTCCTGGGCCTCTGCTGAAAATTGTTTTTTTTGTTCCAAGTCAGACTGTCCTGATTAACAAATGTTAAATAAAATTGACAGGCATTTGAATTTCAGACTTCAGGTTTCTGAATGTTTAATTCCTTACATATTTGATGGTGCAGTGATAGCATTGTTGCCTCACAGCTATAGGTATTCTGGTTTGATTCTTGGCTGGGGGTGCCTTCTGTGTGGAGTCTGCATCTCATCCCTGTATTTGTGTGGATTTGCTCTAGTGTAATGCCATTTTACAAAGACGTGTCTGCAGTATTTCTCCCTGGGCCTCTGCTGAAAATTGTTTTTGTTCCATCAGAAGTAAAATTGACAGGCATTTGAATTTCAGACTTCATATTCTTCAGAAAACACAGTTTCACAACCTTTTATTCTAGCAATTTTCTAAGTTTATAAGATGAATATTTGAAATTTGTCCTTATTTTTGGGACTGTATTACCTTCATTATTGGCTTTGTCCAGGTTTTGTTGTGCTAAGGTTGACAGCTATGGCAAGAACTGAATTCACTGAATATGTTTGAGGGCTGTACTCCCTCATTACTGGGTTTGTCCAGGTGTTTTGTGCTAACAGGTTGATAGCTATGGTGAGAACTGAATTCATTAAATGATAGCCATTTAAGTTTCAGTCTTCCTCTCTTTCACAAAGTAGCTGATTTGGCGTAGTAGTATGTTGCTCTGACTGTTTTGCACAGGGACCGTGGCAGTAAAATGTATGGTGGTAACACAGCATTTTTCTTTCATAAAGCAGCTGATTTGGCATAGTGGTATGTTGCTCTGACTCTTTTGCACAGGGACCTTGGCAGTAAAATGTATGCTGGTAACACAGCATTTTATTCTAGCAACTTTCCAAGATTATACAAGCAATGTTTAATGTGTCCCTGGTTTTTGGGCTTTTGACCCCCTCCCCCCCAATAAATTTGGCTTTTTCCAGATTTCTTGTGCTGCGAAGTTGAGATGCAGTTGAGTATTGAGTAGATTTTACAAGGAGAAGAGAGCTGCAGGGGAAGAGAAGTTTAGTGCTGCTTATCCTAAGTCAGCTTGCATTGTTAATAACACAACAGGTTGTGTACTTGCTTTTGATGCAGAAGGTTGTTGGTTCTACTCCCACAAGGGGTGGATGCAGCCATACTGAAAATGTTAAGATACTAACTATGAGCCTGTTATCAGTTTGCCATCCATTTCCTATTGCAATATTACTAGTTTATCATACTTCTTCAGAGATTGTACATATTTACTGATAATGGTGGACTGTAGAATTGTGCATATTTACTGATAATGGTGGACCGTAGAATTGTGCATATTTACTGATAATGGTGGACTGTAGAAGTTTGAGTAGACTTTTATGATGGAAATGTTCTGAACTGGGCAGTTTTGTCATTATGGGTCCATGCATTTTGTTTCATTGTTT
This sequence comes from Protopterus annectens, assembly GCF_019279795.1. Taxonomy (NCBI): domain Eukaryota; kingdom Metazoa; phylum Chordata; order Ceratodontiformes; family Protopteridae; genus Protopterus; species Protopterus annectens. The sequence goes on from NC_056728.1 coordinate 914,229,218, forward strand.
ACTGGAAAGATGTTCTGAATTGGGCAGTTTTGTCATTATTGGTGCATGCATTTTGTTTCATTGTTTACTGGAAAAATGTTCAAAACAATAGGAAGGTGTATCAAAGAGCACATGTATGTTTCATATGCAAGGGGCCTATGATTTGAAAACAGCCCAGAATTAATCTTCATCTGCCACTGGTAAAATGTATTTTCTTTGAATGTGGGTTTGTTTCAAGGGCAGAGAAGTTTTCATGCTAAGTTTGTTTATCAGATGTCTTAGTGTTTGTGCTGTAAAATGCAAAATAAAACTTTCAAATGAAGTCCAAATCATCATAGAAGTAAATCAGTATGCACATTAATGTTTATGGTAAATGGAGAGAAATAGCCAAGTAATGGATCATTGGAATGGCTGCAGGGGGAGGTTCCATTCGACCATGTTTTTGTGAGGGGGAAGGGCAGCAAACTTAAAGACAGCCCTAGCTGAACTATACCTCCCAACTGTCCAGATTTTCAAAGAATGAATAGATTTTTGCTTCTTATTTTTGGTTTGTTCCTCATAAAATGTGTGGTTTTCTGGCAAATCATTAAGGAATTAAGTCACTAAATAATGACACACTGAGTTTCAGACTTCATAACCTCCAGGAAAATGCACGCTAAAGAAAGACCTGTTGTTCTATCAACTGTCTCAGTTTATACAAGAGCAATTTTTAGTACTGTTTATATGTTCCCCCAATATATTTGGCCTTGTCCTGATTTATTGCATTAACAGGTTGAGAGGTACATGCAAATAAATTGCTTTATAGAATTAGGCATAGCCAAACCTCTGAACTCTCCCTGATTTTGGCTCAAAATGTTGCTCTTCCCCTAATAGTCCCTCCGCAAAATAGCAATTTTGGAAGAAAACATGGAGGGTTTACAATTAAGAAATATAACTGTAATAATCAGAGTTATAGATTACTTTTATTTCAGAAATGCATGTAGATTATTTTATTTTGTCAGCTGCTCAAGTTAGCAGTACTAATATTAAAGTGTCCTTTCTTTGACAGGTTCCCAGCTGTATTGTGTGGCTATTTTATATTTTTACATCACATTGGTCCATTTTTTATAAAATTGTGTTTTTTTTGGCAAATTAGTGACAAATCATTAAAGACTTAAGTTAGAAAATAATGACAGACATTTGAGTTTCAGATTTCATACCATTCCGTACATTCATACGAATGCAAGACCTAGTCTATTATCTTTCTAAGTTTATAAGAGCAATATTTAAAAATTGTCCTTATTTTTGGGTCTTTGTCCCACTTCTGTGTATGGCTTTGTCCAGATTTCTTGCTCTGAGGTTGACAGGTATGACAAATGTGTCAGGGCCATCACAGTCAGCCAGAGACATTTCAAATTGTGACATACTTGTTGCACCCCACTCCCCCATGTAGTGACTCTGGATGTGCCGAAGCAAGGCAAGGAATAGTTATGCAGTGTAAATGTGCAGAGTATCCCCCCCATCCAAGGTAGACACAAGTACTAGAGTGGCTTTTTATCTGTCCCTGATTTTTGCAGAATGGTCTGGTTTCTGTCATAATTTTTGTACTGTTGATTTATGCTTATTACTCAAAGTGCCTGTTGCTCGTTGTTTAAGTAGCAATACTTTAATGACCATCAGGTAAGCTTGGCTGAGATCGTAAGATGCAAGTAAGCTTTAATAAGCATACTGTTAAAGAATTCCCAACATTTAAAGCCTTTCTGTTGTTGCCATGTACAGAATACTTAACTAGATAATGTATAAGCCTTGGGTATTGAAATGCATATGACAGCATTTGTAATCAAGGACAGGATTACATTATTTTAACAAGCTCATTACACTTGGAGACTTCTAGTCATCTCTGCAGGCTTTACCTGTAAACTAAACAGAATGCCAATCATGTGGTCCATAACCTGTAAAGTAATCCTTTTAAGCAATGTATCCTGAGCTTATTTCTTGTTTGCTTTTCATTTTTTACTTTGATGATGTTTTCCCCACGAAACAAGTAGGTAGTTGTCAGGCAGCAGGTCTTTTTTTTGGATAAGAAACATTTTTACAAGTGGGGGCATCAGAGATTTCTACTTTCAGCATGTTACTTGGTACTTTAATAAAGCTGAATATAAATTATAATTAGAATTACAATGCAAGAAGTGGTTTGAGTTGAGTGCTGCTTGTTTTTCTTATACTTGATTTTGACTGGCATTCCATTAATGTATTTAAAAAGTAATTTATTTTTTCATGCCTCACAACCTTTTTGTTTCCATCTAGATATTAAGTAAGCTGTCATGCAGCCAATGCACTGAAATATTTTTATTCTTCTATACTTCATTTTGTCTTGATTGGACTCTCAATGACGGTTTGGCACCAAGGGCAGTGTATTTAGTTAGTTTTTGTGGTTTTGAGCATAGCCCCTCCCATTGACCCCACCCATTCAGCTGTCTCCTGCAGCCCTCTTTTGATTTGAAGTCACCAGCCGCCACTGCAGCCTTTCATAGGAAACCAGTAAAAAATATTCAGTTGGAATTGCACAGCAAGGGAAGGAAAAGGAAGCTGTGGCAACTATGACACTGTCAGTGTTGTGGAGTGATAGAGTGTCAGTGTTGTGGAGTGATAGTGTCAGTGAGTTCCTATATGAAAGAGCAATAGATCACACAGGATGAAATTGAAATGAATATGGCAAAGGAAGATGCTCTGGAACTTTCTGTAGAATGCCTGCAAGAAATGGAGTACAAAGAATGTGCCTTCAGTTTAGAAGAAATGATCTAAGAGAAGAGTTGCTTGATTTAATAGAGATGGACAGACATATTAAGATCAATGAAAGAAATAGACTACAGAAAGTCAATAAAACCCAAAAAGTTTGATGTCTGATAAAACAAATGAAACACAGTAATTAGAACTTTTCATAGAGATTCATGTGCTATAACAGGAGTAAATAGGATATATTACTGTGCAGCTAAATTAATAACAGATAGTTTTACCACAAAACACAGGGCAGTAAGGGAAAGGAAGGGGAGAAATCAAATGCCATCATGGAAGTTATCAAATAGTGAAAACTATAAAGCAATTAAGATAAGAAGTGTCACTGTTAGAAGAGTATAGAAGAGGGGAACAGATCAACAAAAATTCTCAGCAAGATAGACGTGATGAAAGTAATGTGCAGTATCAGAACAGATCAGGATTTATTGTGCACTATCGCAAGTAAACTCAGAATATCAGTACAGGTAGAAAAACATAGAAGATATGCACACAAATATAAAGGAAAGTACAAAATAAGCAATTTATTGATTACCCAAAAAAGTTTTATAGAGAATTGGGAAAGAAGGCAAAAGAAACTTAAACACCACCAAAAATATAGAAATAGATACATTTTGGAGAAACATCTACAAGGATCCTGTGGAACATAAAGATGCTGGATGGATAGCAGAAATAAAAGAAAGAATAAGAAGTACAAATGTACAGGATATGAAATGGGATGAAGTAATGGCTAGAGAGATTGAAACAAATTTCAGACATGCTCCTAATTGGAAAGCCCCAGGCCCAGATGCAGTACCTAACTACTGGCTAAAAGTATTATCATTACATGAAGATTTAGCCATGAGTAAGAATTATTTATATGTGCATCCTGAAAAGACATCAACCTGGCTAAAAACAGGAAAAAACAATACTCCTACTTAAAAGGGAACCAACAAGCTATCCTAAAAACTACAGACCAATAACTTGCTTTCCGAAGACATGTAAACTATATAGTGGAATTGATGCCAAAAGA
>NC_056728.1:914270480-914272980 GCF_019279795.1 Protopterus annectens
TTCTAGCTTTATTCTTTCTTAAACTATTAACCTCTACTGTTACCTGTTCAAACAATTCCGCCTTATAACCTCTTTGAACAAATTTAACCTTCAATTTAGTCACCTCCTTTCTATAGCCTTCATTCGTTGGGTTTAGTCTAGACACCCTCATAATTTGTCCTTTCATAACATTGTTGAAAACATATTTCGGATGCATACTATGCCTATGAAGTAAGGTGTTCCTGTGACACAGTTTCCGATGTATTGAGGTGTTAAGAAGTCCACTATTAAGTCTAGAAACACTAACATCAAGATAAGATATCTCATCCATTGAATAATTCAAAGTAAATTTCAAAAAACTAGTGGAATTATTCATAGTGTCAACAAAACTTATAAGGCTATCAGCATCACCTAACCAATTTAGAAAAAGGTCATCTACAAACCTTCGATACAGACCCACATTACTCTTAAACATTTCAGACTGAAAGAGGAAGCTTTCCTCCCATTGTGCCATCACCAGGTTAAAAAGTACTTGTTTAAAGCTGAAGGTTTTAGAGAGAACGTTGGCCTCTACAAGAGATTTGTGGACGACCTTTTTATGATATGGCTGGGTGATGTGGAAAGTCTTTTGACCTTTGTTGAACTCATGAATAGCTCTACTGATTTCCTGAGATTCACTTTGAATTATTCTCCTGACCAGATATCATACCTTGATGTAAATATTTTCAGGTTGAGTAGCGGGCTCCTGAATACGTCTATACATCGTAAACTGTGCCATAGAAACACTTTCCTGCACAGGGAAAGTATGCACCCGAAATATGTCTTTGAGAACGTAATGAAAGGGCAGGTCATGCGGGCATCAAGGTTAAATCCCTCTGATGAAGGCTATGTAAAAGAATTGGATTATTTAAGGCGCAGTTTTACTCAAAGGGGGTATGGATCTAATAGATTTGAAAAAATGGTAGCAGAAGTGAATGATTTGAGATCAAATAGAGCTAGACCTTATTTTTCAGAACCACTGGGAATGATTGAATCTCCCACTACCTCGAATACAAGGGAGGTGAGAGCTGCCATGTATTTTACAAAGGATGCTGAATATATAAAAGATTCCATGAGGAAACATTGGGATATTTTGTTATTAGATGATAAAATCAGTAAATTGGTAGGTCCAGCACCTAAAGTTGTGTTTAAGAATAAACCTAACCTTAAGAGTATTCTCTGTAGACCCAAGATGGTGACCAACCATGGTATGGCAAATGCATGTGGACATAATACACAACCATGTGGTAATTGCAATCAATGTATGTACATTGATACAAGTGTGAGCTTTCTTCATCCTGTGACTAAGTATGAATTTAAACTACACACAGGCACAAGTTGTTCCAGTATTAATGTGATATATTTAACAAGGTGCACAGCATGTGCATCATTCTATATTGGAAAGACGAATAGATCCCTATGAGAGCGTATCAGGGAACACATATATCACATAAGGTTAGGATCTGGGAACAATGCCTTAGCTAAACATTGTAATGCTCTAGGTCCAGCACACGGGTTTAGATTTTGTGTGCTACAAGTATTATTTGTTAATAAGAGAGGGGGTGATCTAGTTAATTTCACGTTGGAAACTGAGCTCAAATGGATCATTAGGTTTAGGGCTGATAGGGCACCAGGCCTTAATGATAAGATACAAGTCAAACCAGTATTAAAACGTAAAAGAGTTAGCAGACCCAAAAGGTGATTTATGATTTTTTAGTATATTAGGTTCCCTATCCCGTTTTTTTTTTTTTTTTTATCAATAACCCACTTTTTCTTTTGACTGTGTTTTTGATAGGTGACTATGTTAGGTTCTATTCCCAACAAGCCACTTTTGATAAGATGTTGATCCAGTGTTGTGTTTTAGGGGTGCCCAATTGTTAGATTATGTATTGTTAAACCACTATACTTTAGAGCTGCACCATATGCTATATAGACACATCATGATACTCACCAATAGATGTTCTTACTTTGAACATGTAAGAATATATATTTATATAGTCTTCAAGCTTTTGAAGTGTATATATATATTTTACATATTTTGTATTACTTACATGTTCAGATATGCGTTAATGATTTAGGTCCGTTTTTATACTCAACCAACCTTCTAGAAGTTAGTTTTGAGTACATATATTATAATCTTTTATTGCCAAGACCATAAGTGACTGGTTTAATGACATGCTCTAGATTAGGTGTTGGTCATATTATGTGTTATTTGGCTTACTTTCTAATAAGTGCTTCTTCTTCATGTTATTTTAGAATTATGTTTCAATTCTCTAGGTTTAATTGATATTTGGAGCCGGAGACTGAATGTTTAATGTGTGGCTAACATTTATTTTAAGGTCTCTACGTTTCTATGTCGTGGTTCATATTTTATTTTATTTTAACTTTGCTGGGTTAAGTCCTAATATGTTCATTTAGCCATAAGTACATATTCTAATAATTTTTAGATATATTCTGTATTTATTTTTATATATAACCTTAT
>NC_056728.1:914275480-914277980 GCF_019279795.1 Protopterus annectens
ACCCAAAGTAATATTTAATAAAATAACTGATTTTTTTTTTAAAAACCACTGGGAAATTGATTGAATTCCCATTTTTTTTTAAAAGGGGGAGGGAAAGTTCCAAAGGGTTTTTGGTTTGTGAATTTAAAAACCGAAAATTTTGGGTTTTGTTATTTAAAAAATCGAAAATTGGTGGCCGCAACCAAAAAATTTTTTTTAAAGGAATTTTTAAACCTAACCTTAAATTTTCTTTTTAGAAAAAGGGAGGGTGCCCCAGGTTCCAAAGGGGATGTTGGACTTTTTTAATTTTTTACCAAACCAAAATTTTTGGTTTCCCTTTGGGTTTTTTCTTGATAAATTGGTTTCTTTTTTTGATTAAAATTATGAATTTAAAATTAAAAAAAATTTTTAATATTAATTATATATTTAAAAAAGGGGGAAATTTAATATTTATATTAAAAAAAATTTTAAATGGGGTTTGGGGGAAAATATATAATAAGGTTGGTTGGGAAAATCCTTATAAAATTTAATTTATAAATTTAATTTTGTGTGTGTTTTGTTAATAAAATATTATTAATTTATTAAATATAATATATTAGGGTTTACTAAAAACACCAAGGCCAAAATGGAAATAAGAAACAAAAAACCCCAAAGAAAAACGAAAATTAAAGCAACCCAAAGGTGAAAAATGTTTTTAAAAGTAAAATTAAAAAGGGTTTCCCCTATCCCCTTTTTTTTACCAATAACCCATTTTTCCCACTTTTTTTGAAAAAGGTCCCCTATGAAAATTCTATTCCCAATAAAGCCACTTTTGATAAAATTTAACCCTTTTGGGGGGGTCCCAATTTTTAAAATTTATTATTGAAACCCTAATTTTAACCCCCGCCCAAATCTTATAGACACATTATTAAAACCCTCCCCAAAAAAATTTTTCCCCTTTAACAGTAAGAATAAATTTAATTATAGCCCCTTCCCCAACTTTTGAAGGTAATAATTTTTCTTTTTGTAAATTCCCCCTTTACATTTTCGGATTCGTTTGTTTTTTGGGGTCCTTTTTTATATAACCCCAAATTTTAGGGTTGTTTTGGTAATATATTATAATTTTTATTAAAATAATATTTTAATGGGGGGTTTGTTGGTGTTGGTATATTATTTTATTTTTTATTTTAATAATTTTTTTATTTATTTTAGAAAAATGTTTAAAAAAACTCAAAAAGGTTTTTGTATTTAAAAACCGGGGGAAAAACTAAAATTTTTTTTAAATTGTAAAAAATTTTAAAAAATTTTAACCCCGTTTCCCCTAGGGCGGGTTCATAAATTTTTTTTAAAAAATTTTCCCGGGTTTAAAGCCCCCCAAAATTTAAATTTCCCCATAAGTCTTTCTAAAAAAAAGATAATAATTCCCCGGTTTTAAATTTTTATAAAAAACCCCCAAAAATGCTGTTTTCAAAATTCAAGGGAATTCCCAAAGAAGGGGTTGGAAGGGTTTAACCCAAAAGGGTGTTTGGATAAAATTTAAAACCCCATAATTAATGGTTGTTAAATTTATAAAGGGGTCTAAGGAACCTTCTAAAGCGGGCCTAAACCTTTTAAATTTTTTTTTAAAGGGCAGATTTTCCTTTTAAACTTGGTGCTTTTAAAACCCTTTACAAAGGTTTAGGGGGGGAAAGGCTTTTCCCGGGCCTCCCTTGTTTAGCAAACTTAAAATTTTTTTAAGGGGTTTTTAAAAAAAAACCAAACTTGGGGCCCTTGTCCGGGGGGTTTTGTTGGCTGGAAAAAAAGGGTTTTGTGGTGATGTAATTAAAAAATTTGCTTAATATTTTTTATTTATTTTTTAATAAAAATAATTTTAAAAAATTTGGATATAAATAATAATTAATAATAAAAAATTTTGGGGGGTTTATAAAATTTTAATAAATTTGGTGGGTGGTTGTAAATCCAAAAATTATATATATTTAAAAAAATAATAATTAACTGGTGGTTTTGGAAAATTATAATAAATTAATAATTTTTTAATAATTAAAGGGTTAAAAACCCACATTCCCCCCACAAAATTCACACCGCCAAATAACCCCGACCCACAAAAACCCCAAAAAACAACGCCCCACGAAAACCTTCCCCGACACCGGGCTTTAAAACCCAAATTTCCTAAAAAAGGATAAACCAAACTACCCCCTGACCAAAAACCTAAAAATCCAACCTCAAATTCACCTACCGCCCCCAATAATCTTCCCACTAAAGGGCCTTCCAACCCCGGGAATTAATCCCTGCCCAACCAAAAATCCAAACCCACCAGAAGCCCGACAAGAACAAAAACCTAACCGGAATAAAAAACTCAACTTAACCCCAAGCTCCACCTAAACAAACCCCACCGGGACCAACCCCTAACTATTTCCCCCCCAAAAAACCCCTTATGGGGGGAACATTTACCGGAAACCTTACCTCCGGACAGACACACCTAATTTTTCCCACCGGGGTTAAACCCCAACATCCCACAAAATCCCGGGAAAAGCCTTATAAA
>NC_056728.1:914295480-914390480 GCF_019279795.1 Protopterus annectens
CCGTGCCACTGATATCTGTTAAAGAGATCAAATGTTTCTAACACAAACCCTATGAAGGGAGCTGTGCATTTAAGGAGTTCTTTATGTCCCCTCATCTGAACTCAGAACTGCACAAGATAAAAATATTGTTTGTCCTGAGATAGTACCTTACTGCTGCTCCACTCAGCTTTTAAAATAAGAGTGCAGAACAAATGGCTGCTGCATTCTAGGGTACTATACATTGGTACTGCCCAACTTGCAAAGTACAAAAAACAACTTGCAAAGTACAAAAACTAACTTTGGACACAGTGATCATATTTTTTTCAATATACTACGTTCATGTAAATAAATGTAAATAATACCTATTAACACGATTGTACAGCCAGGTACAATACAGACCACATAATCAAGTTTGCTGATGACACCACGGTGGTGAGCCTCATTAGTAGTGACGATGCAACAGCATATAGAGATGAGGTGGTACAACTGATTACCTGGTGTGGAAACAACTTAGCATTAAATGTGAACAAGACAAAATAGATAATCTTGGACCACGGGAAAAATCACAAGGAATATTCTTCCCTCACCCTCAATGGGGAAACAGTGGAAAGAGTGAGAAGCATAACGTTTCTAGGAGTGCACATCGATGAGGACTTGTCTTGAAATACAAATGCCATAGTCAAGAAAGCGCACCAGAGATTGCACTTTTTAAGAAGGCTAAGGACAGAGAATCTCCCATTAACAGTTCTCACTACCTTCTACAGAGGTACTATAGAAAGTATCCTGATGAACAACACAAGCTCACCCCAGAATACCAACTATCTTCAGAATTCACAAGATCCACAAAAACAGCAGGAACCCCCTCCCCTTAGGCCCACAGTGGATGCAAAGGCATCCAAAACCCTTACCATGGCTAAATATATTGATTTTCATTTAAAAACATCTATCTGCAAATTTCAGCATGTTATTCAGGATTCATAAGATTGCTTAGGAAAAATCAAGAACGAAATGTATCGTATCCACTGGTTACCATGGATGTTAAAGATTTATTTAACTTAATACCACATGAGGAGGGTATTGAGATGTTTTACGATTTTTTTTTATGTGGCCACGCCAACTTGGGATATTCCTGGATCCTGATGTTTAGGACATTAATGGAATTAATACTGGAAAATAATTTTATCATTTCTGACAACCTATTATTTAGGCAAACAACTGGAGTGGCCATGGGGGCAGCTTGCGTCTCCATTTTTGCAAACATCATTTTGACACAATGGGAGCTAACTATAGTCTTCCCCTCTGTATGGCATAGGTACTGTAAATTCTATGGTCGTTATCTTGATGATATGCTCATCTTCTGGGAAGGCAGGCATAGCTAAGTGAGTTCTTTCAGTTTCTCAATTCTAGTACCTCATTTCTTTGTTTTACCATAGAGGTCCAACAAGAAAATATTAGTTAGTTAGATATATGCATTACCAAGGTCAGGGATTTACAACATTTTACATCTACATTATATAGAAAACAGACATATTCTAATACTCTCTTACATTTTGAGAGTGGGCACCCAATATATCAGAAAAGGTCCTTGGTCAAGGGCCAATGCATACGATGACATACAAATATTTTACAAAGAGAGGGGTGTCCTAAATGAAATGTTAGTAAGAAGAAGTTACAGACAAAAGAATGGCAAGACGCTTCTTTCCACTATTAGGTACAGGCATAGAGGTTGATGCCCCCATTAGTAATATCTTCACAAATAGGGAATTACAGCAAAACAGAAGCGACAGCTTCAACAAAGGAATGATTTTGACATTTAATTCCCAGTTCTATGGGATAAAAGATATACTCAATAAGAACTGTTTCATCTTTAGAGGTGAAGAGGAGTTTACTAAAAAGATGGGGGAAACCTGTGGTGGTTTATAAAAAAGACCTCAGTTTTAAAAATATGTTGGAAAGAAGGGAGCAGATAAAGACGGGCAATATGACAAAGTGTGGACATTGTTCACAATGCCACTACATACTAGAAGGAGGTAGTGTAAAAATCCCACAATTTAGAGTTTTGTTTTTGAACCATAAAGTCAACTGTGGTAGTAAAAATATAGTATATACTGCCATGTACCAGGGTTGTGACAACTACTATATTGGTAAAACAAAAAATGCCTTTAGGAAACATATTTACCAGCATGTATACGACATCAACAAAGAAAATCTTAATACTGCACTGGCAAAACACATCAATCAGTTTCCTCATCATTGTTTTAGATTTTTAGCCATAGACCAGGTGGAGAATAATAGTAGGGGTGACCCTGTGGATCTGTTTCTTGAGTATAAAGGCTTATGTGGCAATTGAGGGTCAACGCCACTAGCCCACCTGGGCTGAATGACGTAATTTCTCTATCTAGTTATTTAAAATTAAAGGCTGATTTTCACTTATAAGTGTCCTGAACTTAGGACTAGGGACCTTTAAGTAATGGTTAGCCAACTCTTACATGCACATATTGGGAAGGGGTTATACTAACTTATTTTGTTAGCACAGGTAGAGTTAACAACTTGTAGTTTTGTTTAGTAATTTTGTATGTCAAGAATAATTATTATTATTCTTTCTTGTAAAAATAATTTATGTGATGTTTTGAGCATTTTTAATCTTTTAGGGTGTTAGAAACACATTTTGTTTTAAACTGATGTGTGTCACATGATTCAGCCTGGATATAAAAGGAAGTTGTCAGCCAATTGTTTATTCTGATGAAGTCAAGTGTAATACTGATGAAAGCGCTCAAATAAAAGGTTGCAGAGTCCAGTTTTCGCTTTGGAGTGCATTCTTCATTGTTAAAATAACACAATCTGGAAACAAAATCTGTAGATTTTTCTTCTTCCACACCAGTTTTTACACCACTGTACTGTCCTTAAGAATATAAATTTTCTCTCAGTACCAGGCAGGGCCACTTTCCTGCAATGTACCCTAATTTTCAAAATCCAGAAACACCTACCGCCCACTAATGAAAAAAAAAACATCGTACTTTAGATACCACATACCGACTAAGAAGAGCACAGGATAATTCTTTCACTCCAAGATTCAGAACTGCATGAGGCAAAAAAGCTATCTCAAGGCTGGCAGCAGCTACTGGAAGCTACTTACCTTCTGACTCAAGAAACCAGAAATCCAAACAAGACTTCAAGAAATCACTAAAAACGATTTTGAGAGCTGAATTAACCTGCAAATGTTTTAGGATAGGAACAATGGCTAATGAACAAATAGGTCAAATATCAAATGTAAAACAGCATCTTACAAAGTAAGGTGATTATACATTGCGAAAAGCAGAAATGAAACCAATGTACTACTGTAAATATGAAATCCAAAATGACATCAATGGTATTTCTGAAAGTTTCTACAACTGTTCCTCAACCAATGTATTATAAATAATTACGTTAACTATGTTATTCTCTCTTATTTCCTAATATATTTGCACATTCATTGTAAACACAGCACATTCATTTCCCTAGAGTTGTTTTAAATGTACTGACTTTTGTTGCAAATACTGTACATGCACAAAAAACTTTATGTTTGTATATATTAACTATATTCCATCTGCTATGTTCTTATGAGCCTTGGTTGTGACTGAAAATGGACAGTTGACCACAGCACCCACCAGTTCCTCCAATAGTAAATAATAAATACATATAAATCAAAATTATTTCTGAAGGAAGATAATGACTGACCTTTCCTGATAGTAAGGGGTAGCGTATCCTGTATTCTCGGAACGCACCTGTTATTTTTATTGCACTCCTAATATTTCTTTAGTATTACGTTTTACAGCCTGGTGCTGGGTCTCCCAGCAATGCATTCCAGGCATACATTTGTAGATAGACCCACATTAGACATTGTCATACAGACCAGTCAGAGACCACTTTTAAGTAATCTATAAGAAATTGAAAATAATGACAGGTTCTGAACCCTTTCTGAATTGCTTAAGTTTCCTAACCTTGTGATTCTTACAATAATGAATCGTACATCTTCAATGTTTTTTCATGTGGTTTACTTGAAGACTACAAAGTGCAGTGTTATATTTAATAATGGGCCAAATCAGTAAGACAAAAAGTGGCACAATGATCAGCCTGAAGTAACTGGACATACCCTTTAGCATGTCCTATATGCAGTTGTGATTTTGCAGACAGATGATGTTCAAAGTTTATCTACCATTTTCCCTAGTTTTTTAACGATGAGGTCATTGTTTTACGGTTTGACCATTCATTTTGTAACCCTAAATTATATCCATTTTGCTAAATCCCATAATGATACATACAGACTCAGATCCAAATCATACACTCCATTCTATATCAGCCAGCTTTCTGCCCAGTTTTATCATCCCTCATCTCCCTCTATTGCCCTATCAGACATCTCACCAAGACCTATTAACTGTTTACAAACCTAAATCTAAGACAGGCTAGAACTTATACAGCTATCACCCCTCTACTGCGTGGAACAAACCCCCACTAGAAATAAGGAACCTTACTCACCCAAACTATGTAAGCTAGCTATTAAAGACTACTTCATAAAAAAAAAAAAACTACAACATTTTTGCTTCTCATGCTGTAAATGCTAACATGCTTTTGTTTATTGTATAACTTTGTAACTACTGATTTTAGAACTGTAACTTACTGAAAATCTCTTTAGTAATTTTGTATGTTCTGGAGCTTTTCTCCCCAGTCCTCCGGTGAAAAAGGGCTTTTGTCTCAGTTGGACACTCCTGGTCAACAAATGTAAAATAAATAAATTTACTGACATTAAAGGTGAGACCATTATTACAGATGCTGTGGATTTTTGTATTCTATCTTACAAAACTTCAGCATTTTGTACTAAAGTAATGATGCTACTCATTTTGCAGTCAGCAGTACACTTGATTATCCATAGCTAAACTCTAGTTTATATCAGGGAAGAACAGTCCTCCATGATGTGGCTCCAACACACAGCTCTAATGGTCAAGCACCGATAACTCCTGTCAGGTTGAAAAAGCTCCCCACCTTGATTTCTTAATCCTGTTTCATAGTGTTTTACCCACTGACTTACAGAAGAGACTATAAAATGTAATTATTTTCTTATCTGGGATAGTGCTGAATACCTTAGCATGGTCAAGGTGAGCAATATGCACCATCTGTCCCTTATCAAGTGTTGCTGTTGCACTTTCAGACAGTGCCACATGATTCAAATAGTGATGCCTCCTTTAAGCAAACCCATCTTCTTCCACGTCTAACAGGAGGTTGCCTATGTAATTTTGGATAAATCCCACAGTGACTTGTCATAGTTTTACATCGACTACCTGTCAGATGAATGGGTCAAAATTGTTTTGATCTGATGTGACACTAATCCCTTTGTGAGGTCTACCACTAAAGCTTGTAAGATGTGCCCAGATGCAAATACTTTACTTAACATGATTGCTAGGGGTTGTAGCATACATTTCTCAAGTCTGTGTTGTTATACCACATGGTATGATGTCTTTTCCCACAGAAATGTAGTTTTTAATCTTACTTATTGTTTCTATTCAACTCTCTTAATATGTATAGGACTCAAACATATTTCTTTGTTTTTCTTGAAGTTTGCATATGTATTTTTTCTGCAAGCACATTTGTAATGTCTTGTGGCTGTCTGATTACTTTGCTGCTTATTGATAACATGTTGCAGCACAATCACCCTTTCTGGGGCAATTAAAGAACACCTTATCATTGCCTTTGAATTTGAAAAAAAAAAGTTCACAGTAAAATCTAGAAGATTTGATAAAAAAAATCTTAAGTTTTTTAAAATTTATTTAACCCAGAAACAGCTGATCTTTTTTTCGAAAAAACTGCTACAAATAACCATTTGGGGCTATTTTCTTGCTGTTTATACATGAAACCATGGTGTTTGCTTTGCTGTGTATTTTTAAAAACATGCAGCTCCAAAATAGTTCAATATTTTGTCATGACATTTTCACGGGATATTAGTGGCATAAACATCTAAAATATATTAAATTATAATAATAATTACAATAAATTAAATAATAAATATAGAAATAATTATATATTAATTGTATTAAAATATATTAGACTCCTATCCTCAAAAAAGAGGTTGCTACATTATGGGAAAAAAAATCAATTTTATGTTTCAACATAGAAAAAGAAGAAAAAGTTCACTTTATGCAGACATGCATATTCTTTACCAGTACTGACAAGTTAAACTAGATGTCCTGTCCATTTAGACAAAAGGAAATACTATGCAGTGTAATAGTGAAAAGCAACTGAATATGCATTATGGTGTTCATAATTTAGGCAACCCATAAGCAGCAACATTATTTTTCATTAAATAAATATCGAGATCTGGGTATTATAATTGGCAAACACAAACTTTTCTTTCCAGTGTTTACATGGTTACTAGAAATAAATTTTTTGCATTGAAAACGATCTTACAAATGGATAGCAGTCTTACAGATGGTGTCATCTATGCAAATGCCAGTGTTATTATTGCACATCTTAAGGATTAGGACGCAGATTGACTAATATGCAGCCTTCTGTATGTACTCAGCTAATGATATTTGTAAAGTGGAGAGAGAAAATACATAATGCAAAAATATTTAACAAAAAAAAAAAATACAACTTTTTAAAATACTCCATACTTGGAAAAATTAAGAAGTCTATTTGCTACAGACTATACATAGAAGATCTGATTTAGGCACACAGATATAAAACTAATAAGTCACTATCAATTATCCTGGGAGATAAGGTTTCAATCTCACACTTGTATGACCATGAATAATAATGTATTTATAGAAACTTAAATGGAACTTTTTTACAACTACAGTTAGTGTTGTGTAGAATAAAGTGCCAAATGAATTAAGGTCAGCTATCTGTTTCCAGTCATTTAGACGAACACTGGACACTTTTTTTGGGCAAATGAATGCAACTAATGTAGGTAGGTTTTATTATGGTTTTGAGCCCGTTAATCAACAACATCAAAACACTGAAATATATATATATTTTTTTTGGCTGGAAACTGAAGCAGCAGCATGTATTTACAATTTTGATAGTTTTTATTTTACTGTGAAGAAAACTTGAAAGCTACACTTTTACGTCTATTGATTGCTTTTCGGATCATGCACTCTGCATGCCTCTCAACTGTACTGATTTTTGCAGAGAATGTTCAGATTTCTGCCTCATATTTTTGGTCCATTTTTCATAAAATTGTGGTTTTATGTCAAATTAGTAGCAAATAATTAAAGATTGAAGTTAGAAAATAATGACAGACATTTCATACTTCATACCCTTTGGAAAATTCATGCAAATGCAAAACCTATTATTCTATCAACTTTCTAACTTTGTAAGAACAATATTTAAAAACTGTCCCTATTTTTGGGTTTTTGTCCCACTTTTACTTATGGCTTTGTCCAGATTTCTTGCTCTAAGAGGCTGAGAGGTATGGCACGCTGTAAACATCAAAAAGCCATTCGGACCTGAATTACAAACTAATTCAAATGATAAAGGGCACAATTTGAAAGGACTTGCTTTAGCTGTCCGTGATTTACTCTGGTATATTACACTGGTGTAAAGTTATTTACACTAACAACAGGTCTTTTGGAATCTGGCCCCTGCAGTAGGCCTTACACTGAAGTAAGTCACTTACACAGAGAGCAATTGTTTTAGAATTAGGGCAGAGTTAACACAGGAATAAGTCACTTACACTGAAAGCAATTCTTTTAGAAACTGGCCAAATATCTCCCCTACTGCTTTATGATATTACTATGCATTTTTCTTAACAAGACCCTTAAGCAATCTCACTTTTGTTGAATTTTGTAAAGCCTAAGAACATTTAGGTAAACTAGACAAAAGAATATAAAATATGTTCACTACTGTCAAAATAAATAAAATATGCACATTTTGCCTAACATGTAAAATTAAAGAAAATGTCACTTTTTCTGTAAAAAGTGCATTGCTTTTTGTTCATGTTTCAAACAAAAATACAGTATGGTTTAGATACATACTGAGATTTTCAGCATATAAATGTGAATTATACATTTATGGGAAACAAGAGCAGGCAAAAAGGCGTACATGACAACTGGTGGCATATATGTGTAACTGAATGAAATA
Organism: Protopterus annectens; assembly: GCF_019279795.1. NCBI lineage: Eukaryota > Metazoa > Chordata > Ceratodontiformes > Protopteridae > Protopterus > Protopterus annectens. The sequence goes on from NC_056728.1 coordinate 914,303,572, forward strand.
TATTATAGGACATTTCTCCAAACAATATGCCATGGCACTTAGCTACAGAATACATTTAGCTAGGTATCCCAGCTACAAAACACAACATCTTTATCTTCATGTAATGTAATTTTCTACATATCAGTCTGAATTATATACATGGGTTTGGTCATACTTCCAATGATAAAAAAAATGTGCCAATTACAGAGAAATGCTTAGAATGTTTTGATGCAATAATGACTTAGTAAAGAAGCATTATTGGACACTTTATACTTTTCATACTGAGGAACAGATAAAAACAACATCCACCATGGAATTTAAATGTAATGCAAAATGTCAGAGCGTGACATAAAAGCCCCTGAGGCTGCTAAACCGGTGGTAGAGGTTTCAGTGAAATGCAACATTCAGTCTGGTGCCACTGAGGTATCTGCTCAAAAGAGCAGAATGTTAACTATAGCATGCTGTAAATGAAAACAAAAAATATTTGGGGAATATACAGGGTTTGTACTACTGCTGTAAAGACAACACAGGAAAAGAAGTATTCTAGACCATTACTGCATTCTACATACTGAGCAGAACTCGAACATAACACCCACAATGGTGACTGAGAATAATGAAGATTTATCATATTGTGGCAGAGAAAGACTGAAAAACCATGACTTTGATGACATCTATCTCAGCCTTCATTGAAGATTATACTATGAAACTCCTGTACCTAATCACATGTTCAGTCACAAAAAGGATCTAAGAATTATATTCCATCCTTCAGGCTTTCAGTGCAGCATAATGCTGAACTTGACCTAACTACTTTTGCTGTTCAAATGAGCAGCATGTTAACCATATCATGTTATATGTGAAATACATATTTTTTCTGGTGAAATGTGAGATTTTTTACTTCTTGTGCAATGGGTAAGCATTTCAGGCCATTACTATATTCCGCATAATAAGCAGAAGTTCAGCACACAGCCCATAGTGGAAACAGAGGTTAATGCAATATAAATCAGACTACAGCAGTGAAAGCCTCTGGAAAGGACAGATGTGTAAGTAAACTTACCACAACAACAGGTGTTCAAATGTTCACTGTTGCAGTAGCCATAGCTAAATGGGGCTATATTCTGCCAAAGATATGACAGCCTGCCAACTTCTGAAGCTTCAGGTCACCTCCCACATGCTCAAACAGGCAGCTTGAGCTGAGATGTCTAAAAACACAGGTTTGAGCACCAAGCCCTTCAGAACTCTCCTGCTGACAGACAGACAGGGGCTGAGCCCTGAGAGGACATAGAAAGGAAGAAACATATATATATATACATATATACAACACCCTGGCATAATCAAAAAGCAAAAAGGAGGATGGAGTGGCTACTACAGCAGTGTCCATTCAATTTTCTACTGTTATGGTAAGTTTACTTACACAACTGTACTATGTTTATCATATTGCTGCAGTATCATTAGCTATATGGGTAGACAACTGCTTGCAACATTTTGGAGGTGGAAGGAGAAGGGTCCAGGAGCCCCTGTGGAATGCTCCTAGCAAAACCTGATCTACACTTAGAGAAGGAACTAAGCTTGTTGTGCTTCATAAAAGTATGTGCAGAGGACCAAGCTGATACTTCTAGAATACTTCTAGAATCCAATCTTTTGCAAAAAGCCAAAGATGAAGCCTAGGCACTGGTACAGTTTTGCTGTGGTGAGAATAAGAAAAGTTAATAACGTGAGACAACCATTAACAGACTGTTTTGACACAGGCTGTCCTTTCTTACCTTCACAAGAAATGAACAATTGTTTTGCAGATCAGAAAGATGTTGTACTATCAAGGTAGTAACAGAGTTGTCTGTGAACATCCAAGGTATGGAGTATACTTTCTCTCCCATTTTTATGTTCAGGAAAGAAAACAGTGAGATGGATAATTCAGCTTAAAGTAAACTTGGATAGCACTTTAGACACAAAAAGGAGGATGAGGTTCTGAAAGAAAACCTGTCACTTTGGAAAATGAGATAGGTTTGACTCACCATAAGAGCTTGCAACTCTTACATACTCTTCTTACAGTGGTCAGAGCAATAAATAAAACAGTTCTCCGCATTAAGAACCTCAAGTCAGCCAGATAAGCAGGTTCAAATGGAGCGTTAGGTTCTCTAACACAAAATTAAGATCTCAAGGAGGAGTCACCAGTTTTCTTGGAGGTCACTTATGCAAAACCCCTTTCAAAAACATATTGACATGAGAATGAATTGAAAGATGAGGATCCATGGGCAGACATGCTAAAATGGCAGATATATAAGCCTTGATGGAGGAGTAAGAAAGACCAAAGGAAAGTACCTCACAGAAATAGTTTAAAACCAGAAAAACACTAGCCCTGAATGGATGCTGGTTATGTTGTTGGCACCAATTAGAAAACCTCTTCCATTTCCTAATATATGATTTTATAATAGTAAGCTTTCTTGCCTCTGTTAGTACTTGCTGTATGTCCTCAGTAAACAGGTGCCTAAAGGGAATTAAGACTCTATCATCCAGGCAGTCAGTTGAAGTTGATTGGGGTTAGAGTGTACCTAACACCCTTGTTCATGTGTGAGCAGATCTCTTCTGTGAGGAAGCCTGTGGCCATTTCCAAAAGAAGTGAGAATCACTGCTGTCTGGGCCAGAAAGGAATCAGCACAGTGACCTTAAGGATTCCTTCTGAATCTTCAGAAGTACCCAGGATATCAATGGAAAGGGTGTAAAAGCATGCAGGAACATTCTTGTCCAAGGAAATGGAAAGGCATCTGTCCTCCAGGCCCTTTTGCATGGTATCCTAGAGCAGAATTTTGCCAGTTGATTGTACAGAGAGGTCTACTTGATGACTTCCCCACTGATGAGTCAAATCTTGGAAGACCTCCTGACCTAGATGCCATTCACAAGGTTTGCCTTTGTCCTGCTCAGCTTGTGTATCACACAATTTTGTTCTGACAGAATGGAGACTGCCTTGAGATTATACTGTGAAGTAATATACGAAGCAAATATGGCTGGTCTGCAAAGGAAGTTAGACCTGGTTCCTTTTTTCTTGTTGATGTACCACATGACTGTGGTATTGCCTGTAACAACTTCCGGTGAAGGGGGCCAAAGATAATTCATAGAACTGAGCGTCTTGATCAGAGCAAGCATCTCTTATATTTATGTGCTTGAGTTTGTCCTTGGTGTCCCACACACTTTGCATTTTTAGCCAAGTCAGAGGAATCTGTGCTGACTGACTGCATTGGAGCAGGGTGGGATGTCTCTACCGAGTGACTTCTCCTCTGAAAAAAGAAATAACTGGGAATTGAAAAGATAATGGGTGTTGGTGCAGGGACCAAACAGACTTCAGATACAAGTGAATCTTTCTCATGTGGAGTCTTGCTACGGGTGTCACAGGAATCACAGATGCCATGAGACCCAAACTCTTGAGGTATTCCTTTACAGTGACCAAAATTTGAGTGGAAAAGCATATATATATATATATATATATATATATATATACACACACACACATATATATATATATATATATATATATATATATATACACACACAAACACACACACACATATATATATATATACACACACACACATATATATATATATATATACACACACACACACATATATATATATATATATATATATATATACACACAAACACACACACACACATATATATATATACACACACACACATATATATATATATATATATATACACACAAACACACACACACACACACATATATATATATATATCCCCAGTGGAAGAAAAGATCTTTGAACTCAGGTGTCTAGCAGACAACCCAGAAGCACAGTTCTGTCTGATGGAGTCAAAAAACAAAAGAATTTAAATGTTCTCTTGAAATCCCAGCTTGTGTAAGAGATTCCTGACACTTTGAAAAAGACTGTGCAAACATAAGCAAGTCTAAATACTGAAAAATATGGACAGCCTGTAACCTGTAATGAGCTATAACTGGAGACAGTGAACACTCTTGGTGCAGTGGATAGCGCAAAGAGTAAGAGAAAACTGATAATGTGATCCAGACTCAGAAAACCCTAAGAAGTACCCGAAGTCTGGATAAATAGGGATGCAATGATGAGAATCTTTTAAATCTACTGTTATCAGGAAACTTAAATGAAGGAGGAGGAATAACAGATTGTGAAGTGACAGGATTTTGAACTTGGGATCTAAGACAAATTGGTTTAGGAAAGAAAGATTCAGAACTGGTCTCCAAGCATTTTCTTTTCTTGGCATTGAGAACATTCTGAAATAAAAACCCTTCCCAAACTGCGAAGGAGGAACTGCATCTATCATTCCCTGAGACAATATATTTTGAAAAATGGGGGAAAGAGAAGAGTGTGATATGGTAAATGAGGAATTACCACCTAGAGAAATTCCCTCACACTACCACCTGTAATGTTGATGAATGATCCTGAGAACCCATTTGTCCAAAGATATCTGTTGCCAAATAGAGAAATGGAGGCTCAGTCTTTATGGCAGGGTAAATGGACTGCTAGTGTGGGACAAGGTCTCTTCTGACATTTTTGGACCATCCGTGATTTTTGAGAGGTTTCTGTATTCTTGCCATTTCTTCTTAAACATCTGTTTACTAGCATTTAGATGAGACTATTTATTTTGTTTCTTGCCAAAACTGGATGTGGAGTAAGAGAATCTCTTAGCAATTTTGGAAAAGGAGGGCTGAAAAATCTTTAAACATTCCCTGTATAAGTGTTATTCCTCTCATTACACTTTTTGATAACCTCTGCAGCAAAGGGCTCAAAACTAAATCTTCAATGAAAGAAGTATTAAAAATATAAATTTCACATCATCTGTGAGATTCTGACAACTCAGCCAGACAAACGTCCTCAAAACAGTACCAATGGCCATCGCCCTGGTAGAAGTATCAACAGATTCATACATATACTTTAAACAACAAATTGTAATCTACAAAATGGAGAAAATTAAACTATTTGTATATCAATATGTATGTATCCCTTAAATAAGCTTTCTTGGGGTTTGCACAAGTGTATAAATACTGGCCATGTGTGAGCCTGACTGCCATTTTCTAGTAAGCTGTTGAGATGCATATCTGTGTAGTCTGTCAGTTAATCAGTTCATTTATATTTTGTACTGCTGTTATTAATCCTGAAGTTTTCCTACATAATAATGCAGATAAATGAACTACCCTCTCCTGTTAGTCTACTTGTGAAACCAGATGAGCAACATGGTGTCAGAATGGGATCCATATTCAGATCAAGATTCAGAATCAAAGGCACTCACTTAAAGATGGGGGAATATAGATAAGTGGATCATCCCTACTATATGTACAACTCGCAAAAACAGGTCAGAAACAAATTTCAGGTATCAAAGCTTACTTAAATGATTTCTTATTCCCAAAATATAAAACAAAGCATTCAGAATGCTCTGAACGAATTTCTAGTTAAATGAAATGTCCGAAACTGTGACATATTGATGAAAATTTTCAAATAACTACAGAAAATGTTTAAAATAAAGCCTGAATCTCATAACATGTATAAAATAAGGAAAACACATTTTTTTTTGCTAATCACTACTTTTTTGTATTAATTAAAGCTATATGAAATATCTGATGTGTATGAAGTGTTTGCATGTTTGTGAAGTATTACAGTACAGTTATTTTGCAAAATACAGCCATTTCAAAGCATATTTCACAAAGTACAGTATTTGAGGAGTTTACTCTGCATTTGAATGTTATTACAAGTACTGGTTGTGTGTGCATGTTCGTATATAATTACAAGGGCCATATTTTCAGTGTGTTTGGATATATTTTGTTGGCATCACTGAAGGATTTCACAGACCAGCTTCACTTGTATTTGGTGATAATATTGCAGAGAATTGGAGAGTGTTTGAGCAAGAGTACAATATTTTTATACAAGCTGCATTTTCTTATAAAGATGACCATACAAAGACATTTATTCTGCTTAATTTACCTGGTTCAGAAGCTAGTAAGAGAGAATTCATTTGTATATGTACCTGATGTATTTGCAGGAGAGGGGGGAACCAGTCATATAGTTGTACTTTCTTAGTCAAGAGAAGGCCCCCGAGTGCAAATGTGTAACCACCAAATAATTATTACATTAGAAAGGCACTTATTTTCCACAAGAGATTAATAGCCTGGTGCAACTTTTGCAGCATATATAACTGATTTGAGATACAAAGCTAACCTGCAGATTTGGTGATTTAAGGGATGAGTTGATAAAAGACAGAGTTGTGTGTGGTATTAAAGATGATGCTGTGAGAAAGTTTTTGCTTTGTGACCATGATTTAACTTTGAATAAGGCCATTGAGATTTGTCAAATGTATGAGCTTACAGAAAAGCATACAAATATGCTTACAAATGAGAAATGGCTGCTTCCAGTAACTTTTAAAGCTGATGTTGATAGTATGCAGCACATGGTTGAAAGAAACAAGCCCAAGCACATGGCAGCAACTGTAGCCCCTGCAACACTCACTGGTAAACCCCATACCTTTCTAGCAAATTCCAAAATATGCACAGTCTAAGTGAAGCATAGGAGTGAGTCAGAAAACTCAAAGAATGGGTCCCCACCCAGTTTTATTGCCAACTGTGGTGGAAATTACATGTCTAAAAGAGAAACATGCTTAGCTTTTGGTCAGCAATGCCACAAATGCAATAAGTGGAATAATTTCAAAAGGTTTTGTAAATCAAATAAGACCAAAGAGCATTTGATGTCCTGAAACAGAAAATTGCCAGTCTACCAACTCTCATATAATATAATGTTCACAAACCAGTTACTCTTTCTTGTGATGCTTTGAAATTTGGTCTTGGTATAGTCATTCTTCAAGAGGGTAAACCAGTAGCCTGTGCATCCAGAACTCTTACCCAAACCTAACTGAAATGCAGTATGCTCAGATAGAGAAAGAACTCTTGGCAGTTGTATTTGCATGTTTGAAGTTCCATGATTATATTTATGGTCGATCTATCCAGTTTGAAACAGATCACCAACCTCTAGTCACTATTTTGAGAAAGCCTATGCATATAGCTCCTGCCAGATTGCAATGCATGATGCTCAAATTGCAAAAGTATAATTTCAATCTTGTTCACACAAAAGGCAAACTTCTTTATCTTACTGTTACATTATCTAGATTGCCCAGAACTACCACTTAACAGCATAAAAATGAGAAACTTGATTTTGAAGTCATGGAAGTGAGAAATTTTTCTTCCACACATCTTGATGAGTTTACACATCATAAAGCCAAAGATCCAGTTCTTCAGAAGCTCAACCACTTTATCAGTCCAGGATGGCCATCAAAACAATCTTGCTTACCAGTTGAAGTGCAACCATATTTTCCTTACAGAGATGAGATTTTGCTTGACAATGGTATCATGAAAGGTCCTAAAATGATTGTTTCAAAGTCCTTGCAACAAGAGTATATTACTATTTTGCATTGTGGTCCCGCAGGAACTGATTCTACCAAAAGAAGGGTGAGGGAACTAGTATTTTGGCCTTCAAAGTCACAAGACATTGAGAGAGTACTAAGCCGCATCAACAGAAATAATCACTTTAGCTAAACCAGATTCCTGAACTCCCTTGGTCGTCAGTAGCTACAGACATTTTTGAGTGGAATGGTCAGCATTACTTGGTGTTAATCGACTTTTATTCAAATTGGTTTGAGTCTGACTGACTATTTTATTTATTTATTTCCAGTTTGATGACCGGGGAGGTCCACTTGGCTCAGAGAGCCCGTTTTCAGTGGAGGTCCGGGGAGAAAAGCTCCAATAATACATAGTACAAGCTCCATAATATGAAGTACAATACATAGTGGAAACAGAAACAAACTAAGCAAATTTTACATACAAAATAGCAAAAACTAAACAAAAGTTAAACAGTAGCTTGGAGAAGGATGTAAAGCATATTTACATGTTTAGTGGTTGAGAACAGTAGTACAAGGTTAAATTAATACAGAGGTTTAAATCATCTGAGAATGATATAGAAGTAACATTAGCATGGATGAATTATTTATGCATGAATATTAGCATGAGTTAAATTAATACAGAGGTTTAAATCCTCTGAGAGTGGTATAGAGGTAGCATTAGCGTGAAGGCAGCACATAGGGTTAATCAATAGTGTGCAAGGAAGAACAAACTTTGTGTGTTATAAAGTATTTATGTATTAAGCAGGTTATGTAGGTGGAGTGCAATTGCATTTCCATTTCTGGGAGAAGTAAGAATGCAGCTGGGCTTTGAAGTGTTCAGAGTTCTCAGAAATTCTTACAGATGGAGGGAGAGAATTCTATTTTTTGGTGATGGAAAAGGAAGGAGAAGCTGATCAGCGGGACGGTTTGGTTTATAAACAGAGATTAGATTTTGGTGGGTAGACCTTAGAGTTCTTTTTGGGGTGTATAATGTTAAGATGTTTGTTAGTGTTGGGCATATAGATGGTTTGAAAATAACCGACTTCCTAACCTTGCATCCAGTACTGTTATTACTAAGATGAAGCATCATTTTGCAGTTCATGGCAGTCCACAGAAAGTTATTTTTGACAATGGTTCACAGTTAAGCCATCAGTTCAAAAGATTTGCTGAAGAGTGGGACTTTACTCATGTCACGAGTAGCCCCGAGTATCCACAGTCAAATGGTTTGGCAGAATGTGCAGTTCAAAGTGCAATACAATTACTAGAGAAGTCAAAGCAAGACAATAGTGATGTTTTCTTGAATCTCTTGAATCTCAGAAATGTTCCTCATGATAAACATCTTGATTCACCTGCACAGAGACATCTGTTGAGACAAACTAGAACCAAACTACCAATCAGTATCAAATTGTTGGTTCCATGTGTCAAGAACAAGAGATCAGTGAAAGCGAGTCTGTTAAAGAAGAGCTTATCCCAGAAGTCCTATTATGATATGTCCAGCAAACCGCTCAATCCATTACATGAAGGAAAGATAGTGAGGATGCAGACAGCCAAAGGTTTTGATCAGATTGGAGTTGTGAAAAGTGTATGTCCAGAGCCAGGATAGTACATTGTGGAATCACAAGAACCAGAATTTAGGAGAAATCGGAAACATTTGATCCCGGTGTCTGAGCCTGTAGTGCAGTATCATACCTGCAAGAAAGAGTCTATATCCCAGAGTGAGTTATCCAGTGTTCCAGTTCCAGAGGACATTCCAGTAAATATCCCTGTTGCTGAGAAGAATCCCAAAGTTCCAGACTCTATTTGTTCACCAATGACTGTCCCTGTTGCTAAACCCAGTTCTGATTGCTATAGCACTAGATCAGGTCACATTTCTAGCCCACATTCCAGATACACGGCAAGTTGGACATGAAAACATAAGGACAAAAGTGTAGTATCTATTTCTTATTGTTTGTACAATTGCAAGTTTCTATTTTCAGATGTCAGTAGAATGTGGGCGATTCATTAAAGAGGGAGGATGTAGATCAATATGTATGTACACCTTTAAGGCGCATTCAAGGGGCTTGCACAAGTGTATAAATACTGAGCACGTGCGAGCCTGACTGCCATTTAATATTAGTTGCGGAGATGTAAGCATACATTTCTGTGTAGTCTGTCATTTAATCAGTTCATTTATATTTTGTATGGCTTCTATCCATCCTGATGTGTTTCTACATAATAAAGCAGAAAAATTAACTACCCCGCCTGTTCATCTATACTTGTGAAACCAGACAAGCAACACTATTTGCAGCAGATTTTTCCACATGAAAAGAAACTGGTGACAAGAGATTCCTCATACATTCACAATTATTTAGAATAAATGTTAATATATTTTTTATTTAACATTTGTCTACCAGGAAAGTCCGACTTGGAACCAGCCAATTTTCAGCAGGGGCATGGGGAGAAATGCTACAGGCGCATGTCTTTGTAACGTGGGAGGAAATTGGAGTGCCGAGAGGAAACCCACATGAAAGCAAGGACGACATGGAGCCTCCACATAGAAGACACCCCAGCCAAGAATCCAACCAGTGGACCTCTTGCTGTGAAACAACAACGCTAACCACTGCACCAGTGCACCATTCCAACAACTCAAAATTCTGAAAATCAAAGTAGCGTAGCTTGCATTTTTTTTCCCATCCATATCAATTATTTTCCCATCCTTGTCCGAGGAACTTTGTACAATCCATTTGCCCTTTTAAGGGCAGCAGGCTGACAATTAGGAAAATGCAGACCGTGATAGGCACATCCTACAAAGCTGGCAATACTGGAGGAATGGGTGAAGGTTCTGGAAAATCTCTAACTCCTCAAACATTTTCTAAGGAAATGAGAAACCTCAGTGTTCTCCCACTAAAACTAATGGCACATTCTGGAAGTAATTTCAGAGAAAAAGATGCCCCCACATGAAGAATCAAATACTGTGCTCTCTGCTGAGTCTGAATCAGAAACATGAGGAGGAAACCCTGCATCTGTCCCTTAATCTCAGTGTCTAGATTCAGAATCTTTAATCTCTTCAGGAAAAGAGACATCCTTCTTTCTTTAGCAGAAACCAACTTATAAGAAAGATGAATATCCTAAATTAAACCTTAGTTGTATCTAGTAAACTTCTCCGGTCTAGAGAAATTTGAGAAGTACATGCAGGTTTAATTTTTTGTTTATGACTGGAAAATGGGGCCAACAATGTTGTTGAAGGCAGCAACATTGGCAGTAGTTTCCCCAGGGATGGGCACAACATTCTGACTAAAGAGAGGACTCTTCCCTGTTCCCTCTTCCAGGATGGACAAGAGCACATCTCACTTGCCCATTTAGGGGCTCCATAAGTCATAGAGGACATGGCTAGCCCTGGTCTATAGTGGCTGTAACTGCTACATTAGAGGGATCAGGACAAAGGGTAAGTGGTTTGAGGAACCAGCTTTGGCCACAGCAGAGTCACCCATATGTAGCTGAGTACAACTGTTAGCTTGCTGTGATGGTGAGGGTATGTGTTTATTTCATTTTATGGAAGAAGGACTGACCATGGGACTAGTAGTTTGTTCCATGGTTAAGCCAAAAATGGTGCCTCTTTCCAGGGGAAAACGAGCAGCATAATCTGGTAAAAATTTAAAGTCACTTTTTAGCCACAAAAAAGTAGTAAAAAAGCACTTTAGAACACTTTGCCAGCCCTCATAAAGCAGAATAAATGCAATATCCCCACAGAAAAATTGTTTTCAACTACTTTTAAACTGAGAGGAGAAAAGTGCACCACCATTACAAAGTACAGCCATATCTTGTGACAGTCCATTAAAACACAAATTCCTAGATTAAAAATATTTTTCCTAAACAGTTAAGTACATTTGCCCTGCAAAGGAACATTCTCAAAAGCATCCAGAAAAGAGCTCTCCTTGGTGCATGAAGCTCTGAAGAGCTTAGTGTTCATACCTGTGTTTTTACGCAGTGCAGCTTGTGCTGTAAAATGGTTTGAGCATGTGGAAGGTGCCTTGAAGCTTTGGAAGCTGAAAGTCTGTTATACCCTTGTCAGGATATAACCTGATATAGCTAAGGCTACTTCAGCTGTGAGAAAGCACAGGTGCACCTTATTACTCTGCGCGAAAATATGTATCCATACAACATAAAAGTGAAATGCCCTCTTTCAAAATACCTATGTATTATACCAGTGATAATGGAAATATTATGGACCTTATAGATAATCATTGGTGCATCCTTACAATTGATCCACAACTAAGAGATATGGTACGGGACAAACCTAGATTTCAGTACAAAAATAAATTTCATCTTAAAAGACTTTTATGTCATCCAATAACTAACATTAGCCTCAGGGACTATACAGGGTCAAGTCCATGTGGGAAATGTAATTCTTGCACACATATTGAAGCAGGAGATGAGTTTATACACCCGGACACAGGTCAGATTTTTAAATTTTACATGAATGCAGACTGTAGTAGCACCCATGTGGTGTATCTGGCTATATGCCAAAAATGTCTCTCGTTCTATGTCAGGATGACCAATAGGACCTTCCGGACTAGAATTAGAGAGCATCTTTATGCGATCAGAATAGGCCATAATATGAATGCATTGGCCAAACATATTACGGCAAATGGGGAGAAGCATGTTTTTCGTTTCATGGTCATTGATACAATTACCCCTATGGTAAGAGAAGGTGATATAAGGAACAGTACGGAAAAAGGGAAATTAACTGGATTATGAAAATGAGAGCAGCTAAGGGTAGAGGCCTTAATGAGAGAGCCTCATTGAAACCTGTACTAAGATCCAGGCGTTTGATCGCCAGCTAGAGGTGATCTTAAAGTAGTATCAGGACCATGAATCTTATATATACATTGTTTTTATGTAATTATTTGTTTATATATTATTATTTCATTTTAAGTATTTAGTTGATACAATCTACTTTCCATAGACTAATGAGAAGCTATTTATTGCATTAATATTATTTGTGGTTTCGAATGCATTTATTCTTTAGGATAGACGCATTACTTATAGCCTTTAAATGCACTATTTGATACAATGAATTGTACAGTACATTAGTAATATGTTTAGAAAATCACTTATTGATATAACATGTATAGGCAGGCTGTGTAAAAAATTTTCTTGATGAACGCATGCTTTAAGTGAACATCAAACAGAATATATGGTGATCGTTTTGTATACCAGTATGATACCTCACAGAATGTATTTATAGTCTGTAGTTTTTAAAGCAACTATTAAATGTAATTATTAGCAACAATGTATTTAGAAAGCCATTTATTATGTAGCATTTAAGATGCGTAGATAGGCTATTATTCAGTGATATATTCATGCTTTCATGGAAGCATTTAATAGTGCATATGGTGATCGTTTAGCTTTAAGATACCAAGCTGGATAATTAATTTTAACATGTGACTAGTATATAAAGTAATGAAAGTTTTTAAAATTTAACTGTCTGATGAAGCTGTAGTGAAAGCGCTTACCTGGTGCCTGTGTAATAAACTGTTGGATTTTTTTATAATATCAGAGTACGTTTCTACTACTTACAAACGCAATTTTAAAACTGGAAAAGTTGCTGCCTTATGGTTGTTCCTTGGTCATAATTTTTGGAAATTATTTAGAAATGTTGACAAAAGTTATAATATTGCAGAATAAGGGGAATTTTACAGAACAAGAGGAGGAGTAACTGCAGAGTGATAAAAAGAAAATAAGGGGGATATCTGAATACTAAGCATCAGTTTAGAAAGATTGCTATTAAGCACCTGTTTTTTGTTAACTCCAGAGGACAAAAACTTTTATCACAATAACTTAGGCAAAAGAAAATAGAGAGGTTTTTCGCTAAACTTAGAGATCTTATAACAAGAAAAATAACTACAGATCCTGTAGTGGTATTAGATATATTTTGAAAATTTTATGAAAATTTGTATAAAGCAGAAACATGTGGAAATCAAGAAAGAAGACGAATGGAAATACTTACAAAAGACTTAATTATGCCAAGGTTAGAGCTAGGTGAGGTTCAACAATTAACAGTTTGGAGTTCCAAATGAGAGGAGATAAAAATGGTGAGACACAATCAATCTGCAGGAAATTCTGCAATAATGAATGGTATTCCTGTGGAAGTTTAGAGATAGGCGAGAAGACAGTGAAATATCTGGAAGGTTTTGTTTAGCAGTATTTAAAAAGGAGGGGAAGCACCAACAAGCTGGAAGAAAGCTGTGGTGGATACTGTACCTAAAGACTGTAAAGACCCATCAGACCCAGCCCATTTCAATTTTAAATCATGATTAGAAGTCATTTTGTCTATAATAGCGCAAAACTTATGGCTATGGATCAGTGTAGTTTTGTGGAGGGGAGGCAAACATTTGCCAGAGTTAATACAACAATGATTATCTACAGGAAACAAAATGTACTAAAATACTGCTGTTGTTAGTTTATCTTGATGCAGAGAAAGCATTCGACAGAGTAAGCTGGGATTTTATGAGTAGGGCAATGGAAGCATTTGCATTCCCTGATAACAATAACAAGGTTAATTAGGAGAATATTTCAGGGATCAGATGCAAAAATTAAAGTGGGAGGGTTCACCTTTGATGAGTTGTATCTGAACAAAGGAACTAAGCAGAGTTGTCCTCTTTCTCCTTTATTTGCTTCATATTTAGAGCCACTGACAAAGAAAATAAGGGACTCAGAAATTCAAAGATATAATTGGTATGGTAATCAGGAAAAGTTGTCTTTATTTGTAGACAATATTATTTTGTACCTGATAAAACCGGAGAAGAACATCTCAGTGCTGTGTGACATCTTGAGACAGTTTCAAGTCTTTTCAGGATGTAAAATTAATGAAGTTAAAAAGGCTATAGCTGTAAAGTATGTACTCACTCATGAATTGGTTCAGCAATACCCATATGTATGGGGACACAATAAAGTGAAGTGCTTAGGATTATGGATTAAAAAGGAGTATGCTATGGCAGCTAAGGATATGTAGGAAGAGACTAAAATGATATTACACAAACTGAGAAATTAGAAGCTTTTTTATGAATATGGGTAGCAAGACACAAGCAGTGAAAATATTTTTAGTCCCTTTAGTTTTATGTACAAGTCAGGTATATTTTTTTTCACCAAAAGGGAAGTTGTAGACAATAAATAAAAAATAGTTGAAAAAACTTATCTAGGAGGAGAACAGGGCAAGGATCAAATAGGATAAGTTGATACATCCAACAGAACAAGGAGGTTTAGGATTACCTGATGTGAAGGGATATTTTAGCTCCACAGTTAAGGTTCATATGCATAACACAAGCAGAAAGCGATAATGTAAAGTGGAAAGGGATAATGACAAAAAGGGGGAAATTCAAGAAATAAGGAGAAAGTCCATATCAAGGAATGATATCAGAGCATCAGCAAAGAGAAAGGGATTGGGGAATCCTAAGTGAAAGACGTGCTCTGGTAGAGTTTTCCGTTGAATCTGTTAGCAGAAGCTGTTGTTAAAAATGGATAATTAGCAGGCATATAAAATACTGCATGACAACTAGAGGAATCAGTCAGAGGATGTTAGAAAGGTCTGAGAACAGAGAATGGTTAAGCAATTCACAAGGAAACAATGAGAAAACACATGTATGGCTCCAAAGTACGCAACAAAGTCTACAGGATTTAGGATTTTTGCTTAGAAGTATTTCCATAAATATTTTTATAGCCCAAGCAGACTTCAAATATTTTTTCTCAGGTAGATGGCAAATGTTGGAGGTATGATGGGAAGACAGATGTAACTGTGAACATATGTTTGGGAAGTATAGTGATTTGGCAGGCTTTGCAAATTCCCTACAGAGTACTGTGACAGAAATATTGCGTGAGCAAATGGGTGTAATTAATAAAATTATTTTTTGAACAGAGATCCAGTATCTCAATTGCCTAGACATGATAAGTCTTTGCTAAGTTTAATTTGGGTTGCTGCCAAAAAAAAAAATCACTAGAAAATGGAAATCAAAGTCTAAACTAACTGTATTTGAAGTACTGAGCTTTTTAACAAGAGAAAACACTATATATTTAAAAAAGGGTAAGAGCGAGTTACATAGAAAAAAATGAAATTGTGAGGAATATACATGCATAATAATGTTCTGGAGTAGGAGTGAAATTTAAGGGAAGCTAGGAATTGAGAAATGTATATAATGTTGGATTGATGACAATTATAAAACATAAGTGATGTATAATATTTTCAGCTAGAAGTATGTAAAACTGATTTATTTTCATTCATATGAATGTGTTTCCCTATGTCTTCAGTGATAATTCAGTATTCAGGATGAAATTTAGATAGTCCACCTTATGCAGAATATCACTTCTCGTAACAAGAATTAGGAGAAATAAAGACTTAAATGTGTGGTTCTTTAATGGAATGATCAGCTTGGTTTTTGCGTGTTGGCTTATACAGAAATAAATGTTAACAGACACCTGGCCTAAACAGACTGTTAGCATTCCTACTTACTGCATGAGCAATAGTTACTTTATCATAAAATTGTCTTAGTCACCCTTGAATTGTTACACTGTTTGGCACAATCACCTCTTTGGAATCATTGTTTCAGCTATCTATTACCCTTTTTTGTGGATAAAGCTCCATATCACACATATACTGCTCATGTTGAGATAAGAAATTGTGACTGTTCTCATACAATTCTTCTTAAGATAAATGATACCCATTATGTGGACTCCCAAGAGGAGCTTAAACATTACTATCATAATCCCAAACTCTTTTCTCCAATATGGCACATGAAGGACCCCTAAACTTTCTTTTACTAGGTTTCTGGTATAGATCTGTGCCATTTTTTTCTGTTAATTTACTAAATACATCTTGTGTCCTGTATATATGAAACAGTAACATCTCTGTTCCCAAAAGTCTATATACATGGGGTAATACAAGTTTTACTATGGTCTTCATTGCTGCCTTTCTACATTATTTGCCTGCAGATATTATAACATGAGTTTCCCAGATCTCTTTTACTGCAGTCTACCAACTGTGCTTTTCTGACTGCATTACTGTTTGCCCAAATGCATTATCTTGTATTTCTGCCACATATTTAAGATATCAGAATTCTAACAATTTCACTAATCCTGCCATGATAAGATTTGTCTGTTCTAGACTTCTATTGTGATTCAGCCCTGTTGCACACCATTAAACATTAGCAACACTGAGTGATTTACCTTCAGATATTCTGCAAGATGACACACAGAGACCATGAAAAGAACTTGCATCAGAGCTGGCCCTTGTATTACTCTAATGGATCATTTCACCAGAATGAATTCCATTTACAATTACAGACTGTGCCCTTTTTTAACCCACCATAACTACAGTTATCAAGTTATCTTGATATCATGTGAGAAGGCCTGTATTACAGTTTTTGAAATAACTCAATTTTAATATCTTTTATACTTTAAAATTGGTATGAAACTAATTTTAAACAATGTTTTCATAATCAGGGCACCTGTAAGCAGTGGCAGCTGGTGACTTCAAATCAAAGGGGGGCTGCAGGGGACAGCTGAATGGGTGGGACCAACAGGAAGGGTGTGGTCAACTAGAAAAGGGTGGGGCTATGGCACAGTGGGATCAATGCTGTCCATGCTTACCAATTTACATGAAATAAATGCTTCCATATGTAGTTCTCTGGTAATCTGCATTTCTTCATCTTATTTTACACAAAGTAAACCCTTAATGTGTAGCAAAATGCTAAAGTTTATCCAATCTGTTATGAAAGTATGAGTTATTTAAAAATGTTAAGAATACAATGCTGCTTTCAAAGTACAGCTTTCTGCTAAACAGTAAATTTCTTAAATCAGACATTTTTATACAGTAATGAATTGTGTGATTTTTCTTTTTAATAATGTCTCCATATGCTTCTTGCCTGCTAGCTCCCATGGTCACTCAGCCAACTGACATCTCACATGTTCATTTTAAACTTTAGAAGACAAATGGAGATGAACTGAATGATTTTAAGTACTCTATAGAGGCATCCCATTCCACAATGCCAGTTTACTGGCATGCACTCAGCTGTCAACTCACTTTTACTCAATCACCCATCCTTTAGGCACAATATCCACCCATAAGAGCAGTACAGACTGCTGCTTTCTTTGCGTGTCACTCAGAAGTACATTCAAAAAAATCATGCCTTCCTCTTCATAAGTTATAACTGTTATGACGGTGACCACAATATGCTAGGCTCAGCTTGCATGCAGAGTCCATACACAGCACATCTGTTTGTTATACAAATCCCATTTATTAAATGTAATCAGCACAGTAACCTTTTATGTATCTCTACATGTATATTAGTTATAGCAACAGCTTAGTGAATGCATTTCTCTTTTGCCTGCTTTTAATTAGTAGTAGATCCTGTGTCTAGAATCTGTATCTAATAGTGGAATTGCTTTAGATGTCCAGCTATTCCTCTGTTTTAACATAGTCAGCAACCTAGCTGCCAGTTTGATAATTTTATTACTATATATTAGTTCATCATTTGTATTTAAACAGTGTTCATTGTTCTCATTTGTTGCTGAAACGTTCCCCCAGAGTCTCCTCAATAAACAAGCCAAGCCTAATAACATGGAGATCAAAGAGAAAATATAAATAACATTTACATGCTGCTACTGATAATAGGGCAGTCACAGAAATGTGTCTATAGTTTGCAAATGATGAAATTAAAAGTGGTTGCTGCATTTTTAGACCGATGAGAAGGGAGCACTCTATCCAGATTTCTTCCCCTAGAGTGTTATAAAACAGCATCCCAGGTCACAACAAAGATGAAACATTTTCCATCAGCTGTTCTGAACTTGGCACGTTACCAGTCTCTTCATGTATAGCTACATAAAGCAATTAAAACATTAATGTAACAAATTAAAAACATATTTTGTATTATTCCATTTTTCAGTCATCTATTTTATGCCTAATTATAACAATATGGAAATTCTTCCTCCAATAACTGAATGGCTGTACAACTATAATTAACTAAAATCGTGTTATTTCAGTGGCTGAGGTACAGACTGACTGATAAAAATCTCATAAAATCTGCTTTTTAAATGAAGGACTGTGATTTCTTGGAATAATGTATGTGGACATTACTTTGCAAAATCTGTGAAAGCATTCATTTCACAAAATCTGTGAAAGCATTCATTTCACAGCTGTCATGGAATATTATAGATCTTGTACACACACAAGACCACGCTTTTAAAATAACTAAGTGAGGTGTTATTTAAAATAACTTTGTGATATGAGCAAATTTGCAAATATAAAATAAACTTAGTGACACGACTCACACGAGTGTCCTGGTTAGCCAGAGAGAAATACTGGAGAGAGTCATAAGTGGACAGATAAACAGAGAAGTCGGAAGCAGATGGAACTTCATTCTGCTGTTTTGCATTGCTAGCATGTGAGTGCATTACTTGGGATTTTGTTTTCCTAACAATGACTTACTTCTTCCTACCGGGCTCCAGAAACGGTGGGGAATTCAGTTTATGGATTAGTGGCAATCTGACACAACACACCATATTAAAAGTTAATTAACAGCTTTTCTGTACACCTGACTTCACATGGGGTTGCCGCACAAAAAAAAAAAAAAACACAACAGTCAGTAGTTAACAATAATAGCCGGGCGAGATAAAGATTAGATATTAGGAGCAGTGGGACACCTACCTCAGTCAGTTTAGTGTTAAAAGATAAAAAGAGTGCCCGTCTCCATCATGATTCAAGAAGTGAAGTGATTGGAGCTCTTTTTTCTCTGTCTGACTCCTCTCTCTCACTGTTCAAACTCTCCGTTAGTAAGCCAGGCAATCCAAAAAACTATGCAAATAAAGTTGTTTACCACAATGGTAGCACCGTAGCAAGTACTACTACCGATAGTTTCTCGGTCTCTTTTTGGAGAAGAGAGCGAGAATCAATCAGTAGCTATCCAGGCTTCCACATCACATACGTGACTGCGGACGTGGCAGTCCGACCCCCTTCTAATTTACTGTGCTATTAAACTGCATAGACTTCTGGGCATAACACTGATGCCTTTCTCTCTCCTTAATCTAAACTGTTTTCACAGCAGTCCAGATTTACAAAACAAAACTAATAAAAAAAAAAACAAAAACCCCGGAACTCGAACTGTGCATGCTCGAGTTCCGGGACTTTGCGAGTCAGTCGGACTTGCTTAGAGCACTACAAACAAAGATCCAGCCACTAAATATTTAGATTTATAAATTTTTTTTTATTTTTAAAAATAATAAATGTTCCAGTCTTCAATCTTTTCTTTCTCCACAGCTGACAGGGCTGCAGTCCTGCAGTCCGATGGCACGAGCCGCCACTGCCTGTAAGTGATTATTTTGCTAGAACCTTAATTGTACTAGTGAAACTATTAATCCAGATCATCGCACATAATGTTTAGAACAAGAACATTTGTCCATCAACCTACTTAACTAAGTAAACTACTTGAAACTTCAACAAGGCCTGCATCTTTATTCCTCCAACAGGGAGGGTATCAGAGAGAGAAAGTCTCCTAGATTTGATAATTAAAGTGGTTTTATCTGGAATAATCCTTTGCACTCAAATTTCATGGATAGACTAAACTAGAGTTGAGAAATTCTTGTACCTTTACTTAAAAAATCACCACATTCAGGGGTTTGTAGGTCTTTATTCTCAAAGTTCAAGCATTTTGTTTTACACCCGATTTCCATTGGGGGTGTTGCATATGACTTATAAGGATAACACAGTAGCACACTACTAACACTGCCTTTGTCAATACATTCAGTTTAGGCCTCACCCTATACAAGTGCTTGCCTGATGAAATTATTTAGGATCCTTCAGTTCTGCTGTAGTAAAAACTTAGTGCACTTACATTTTGGGAAATACTTTTGATTGACATTTTGAGGAGTGCTCAAATTGCCCCTTATAGGAAATCAGGTTATATTCAAATACTGTGACAGCATCAGAAGTCCTGTTAGATAGAGATTTTCAAAATGAATAGAACACTGACAGGTCATACAATGATAGGCCAATGACAGGTCAAGTACACTTAAGCATGCCCACTATTTTACATGTCAATACAACTCGAGCGCTGCTGCTGGCAAGCTCTTCGCACCTTGGAATTGACCTCATGCTCTTGGTATACAGAGTGGACATTCTCCTACTGTTTTGTTTTTGTACTACAGAATTGCATTATTATACCACAACAGTATTCTTTAGCTTAAAGTACTTGATTTGTTAATGCTTCATGTCCTAGGCTAGACATGAGGTGAAGTCTTAGTTTAAACATGTTGGCCTACCTGCTGCTAGTCTTACCATTCATGTTAAAACATGACATCTGCATTCATAACCTGTAGCTATAATAAGTCAGCCAAGGCTTACATGTGTGTTATTTATTGTTTTCTTTCCAGGTGTTTTTTTTTCCCTAATCGTTAGCCTTCTATAATCCAATTGCTTACTGTATAGATAAACCTTTGCTACTGTTTTTGCTGATATATTTTGTTGCTGTTATTGTGCCTATTTTACTCCTGTCTTTTTCTTTTCTATCAGTCTTGCATAACATCGTCTCTCTTTTTTATGGCATTCAAGTCTCTTCAAATAAGAATAAAAGCTGTCAAAATAAAAAGAATAAAAGCTATCAAAAAACCTAAGCATTTTGTGTTGCTGCAACTTCATACTTAAAAAGAACATGTATTTCTTTGTAAAAGTGATCTAAAAGTTATTATTATTTATAAGCTGTAGAATAAAACATTTCATTAAAATGGTCATTTTTTTGTAAAATTTAGGATGCACAACTGCTTCGTGGGACAGGAGCACCACCAGAGGGTATTTTTAAGATGTCTCTCTTAACATTAGCTGAAGATTTCATAGCAAAAATGTTGAACCTTTTCTGCAAGATTGGCATTTATATATAGACAGTAAAATTATCCAGTAGTGTTGGACCAGTCTTCTAGAAAATAGTGAGCAGTAAAGGGGTTAAAAAAGAAGTAATGTTCTTACCATAATGTTCCATCTGTGTTGTTGATCTTCATTTATCTTTTACTTGTAGGACTCTGTTCTGACCCTCAAAACCATCTCGCTCCCTTTAACAGCTTGTGAGAACCAAAAACTCACAAGCTACGTCTCTAGCTAGAATACGTTTCCCCAGATCACCTAAGATTGGGTTTGCAGCTATACAAGGAAGACAGAGAACAGCAATATAGAAACAGAAGAGGCTACGTTCATGGACATAAATTAGGTAATAGATACCCAGGACAAGAGTCCGATCTTCCAAGGAGTCTGAAGGAGGATGGGAAGTCAAGGATAAATGAAGATCGACAACACAGATGGAACGTTATGGTAAGAACATAACTTCTTTATCTGATGATGTCAATCTTCATGTATCCATGACGTATGGGGCAGAGTCCCCAGCTACCTTACAAGCTGGGAGGCCTTATAGGAGGATATTCCTAAGCACCATAGAGCCAAATGATTCTCTTCCCATGTTGCTCAGATCCAATTTGTAATGAGTGATAAAGGTATGTGGAGAAGCCCATGTTGCTGCTGTACATATTTCATTTGATTGAAAAACAGCAGATGTGGCTATTGCTCTAGCAGAATGTGTCCTCACTGGTCCTGGTAATTGGACATTCTTGTTATTGTAAATGAAGGCAATACATTTTCTTAACCACCTTGATAAAGTGAATTTTGAAACAGGTTTACCCAGAGATGGACCTGAAAAAGGAATAACTGGTCCGACTTTCTAAAATCCTTAGTTCTGTTGAAATAGAAATGCAATTGTCTGCGAACATCCAACAAATGTAAACAACATTCACCCTAGTTAGAAAAATTTGTGAAGACTGGTAAATCAATGGATTGATTAATGTTTGTTTCTGAGACCACCTTAGGAAGAAAAGATGGGTTGGTTCTTAATGAAACCCTATCCTTATGAAAGGGTAAATATGGATGTTTTGAAGATAATACTTGAATCTCTGAAATTCTTCTGGCTGAGGTAACAGCTATCAGAAAAATGGTTTTCCATGAAAGAAACTTCAGGCCACAAGTAGCTGCTGGTTCACAGGGTGAAAGGGCCAAGGACTGGAGAACTATAGTACGGTCTCAAGGAGCCACAGGTCTTTTTAAGCTGGTTTTAATAGCAGAGTTTCTTTCATAAATACTTTACACAACCTATGCAAAACTAATGAGCAGTCTTTGAAGCCATTGTGGAAATTGGAAATGGCAGCTAGTTGGACTTTAATGGTAGAAGCAGAAGCTCCTTGTTCAAAAAGCATAGCTAAAAATTCTAATACCTTTTAGATGAGAGAAGAAAAGGGATTAAGACTGTTATTGTGTGCCGAAATAGAAAATCTTTTCCACTTGCTCTAGTAAAGCTTCCTGGTGGAGGTTTTATGGGAAGCCAACAAAATTTTTTGGACTGCAGACAAAAGGTTATTTTGCCTGGTGATTAGTGGAATTGGAGAAACCAGGCCATAAGCTGCTTGTTCTGTAGATTGGGGTGCACCAGTCCCTATAGATGGGAAAGGAGATCCAGATCTGGGTCCAGAGTCAATGGACACTGAATTAGGTGAGACCACAGAAAGGGGAACCAGAGTTGTCGAGGCCAAAAGAGGGCAATGAGGATCATTTTATTCTTCAACCTGATGGCTTTCTTTAAGAAGACAGGAATCAATGGAAAGGGGGGGGGCATAGAGAAGTCCTGAGGGCCAATTGTGAAGGACAGCATCTCTCTGGGACTCCCCCTGAGGGGGGAATTAGGGTGAACTAACTGCTCCACTTGTTATTTAGGGGAAACACAAAAAGATCACAGCAAGGCAGGCCCCACTGATGGAAAATCTCCTCCATTACTTTGGGATTAAGAGACCACATGTGAGACAGGAGAATGCATCAACTTGTCTTCAAACACATTTGAACTCCCCAGGCTGTGCGTTATTAGAAAACAGTTGGTAGAAATCACACATTGCCATACTCTGAGAGTTTCTCAACACAAGTGGATAAGACCTAGTTCCGCCCTGTTTGTTGATGTACCAGACTACAGAGATATCTTTGACTGAATTGCAATAGCTCCTAGACGAAGGGCATGCTGAAAGGCCGGCAAAGCTAAAAGCACTGCCCTCAGTTCCAGAACACTGATATGCAAACTAGCCTCTATCGGGGACAAAGTGCCTTGGACTGCTCTGCCCAGAAAATGCCTCCCCCCCATCCCATCTAGGAGGATTCTGTGGTCACTATGGCCTTGGGCTGAGGTGAAACAAAGGATTGGCCATTCCATCCACCAGGATAGGTCCTTCTTGCAACCACTGATGATTAAAAAGGGATGAGTCAGAATGGACCACTGGGATGCCAAAAGCCACTGCAGAAGTCTCATGTGAAATCTTGCCAATGGGACCAGGGTGATGGCTGCTGCCATGGACCCCAGAGCTTTAAGAACTAACAGCGCAGGTACCCTGTCATTGAAAAGAATGGCTTGCACTTGGGACCTTATCTTTTTCAACCTGTATAGAGGAAGGGAAGTTGTGTAAGTGGTGGTATTCAGGCAGGCCCCTACAAACTCCAAATCTGGAGTCGGACTTAGTTGTGATTTTGTTTGATTCACTGTAATGCCTAGATGAGCAAACAGATACAGAATGAAATCTGTTGCTTGAGTTAGTAGATACCTACTGGGAATGGAGGGGAGCCAGTCTAAGTATGCAAACACTCAGAAGCCGTGCAGCCTCAAGTGAGCTGTTACTGCTGCCATGCACTTGTGAAGACCCTGGAAGCTGTGGTGAAACCAAAGGGCAGCACTTTGAATTTATAGTAAGTGGCTCCTAGCCAAAAGCGGAGGAAACTTCTGGAGTGCTTGTCCATTTTTATGTGGTTATACGTGTCCTGAAGGTCTATGGAGCACATCCAATAGTCTTCCTCTAAGAATGGTAGGATAGATTGAACTGTGACCATCCAGAATTTTGTTTGCTAAACCAATTTGTTCTGAAAGCTGAGATCTAGGATCGGTCTCAAGTCTCCTGTCTTTTTTTGTACTAAAAAGAACCTTGAGTAAAATCCGGATCCTATCTGGTCTGGTAAGACTTCTTGGATTACTTTTTCTAGCAGCTTTTGAATTTCTAGAGCTGCTTGATCCCTCTGATTAGGTAAAACATTAGGGATTCTTCTGCCTAATCTTGGAAAGAGCATGAAAGGGGTGTAGTATCTTCTGGCAATAATCCTTTGCACCCAAGTATCTATGGTCATTTGTCACCAGGTTTTTGAGTGCAAGGACAACCTTCCCCCGACTGCCTCTAGAGGCAAGCAATTGGGCCCCCTTTCAGGAGCACTGGTACGGCTTCTCTGAGAAAGAATCTTCGGAACCCTGATTTTGCAGGCCACCTCTGCCGCGGGGTTGGCATCTTCTATTGGAGCACCCCCTCTGCCCCAGGGGAGCAACTGCCACGTTTGCCCTGAAAAGGCCCTTGGGATTTTTTTAACCACATTTTCCCACTCTTCTGATTCCTGGAGTAGGACTGCTGGGGAGGAGCAAAATTTATGCCCACTGCAGATAGGGTCTTTCCATTTTTCTCACGTGGCTAGGGTCTCTCTGACTTTGGGGTCAAACAATAATGATCTGTCAAAAGGATCAATGACGAACAAAGATGGCTCTGCAAACTTAAACAAGTGTATCCAGGCGTACCTCCTTATGGCAATGTCGAAACCCGCCTCCCTAGTCATCCCTTTGGCTACATGCCCAACGAGCTTCATGGACGAGCTGGAAATAGACTCCAGGATAGCTAGTTGGGAGGCCACCTTATTTTGAACTTCCTCAGACACAGCTTCTGCAAGGGTATCTGACGGCTCCTTGATCAAATCCCTTTGGAGTATAGTAAAATGTGCCATAAAATTCAAAAACCTTAAGGCAAAGGTCAATGATGCATACATCCACTTTCCAAATCTGTCCATGATCCTGGACTCCTGGTTTTGGGGGATGAACAGTGGAACTCTCTTTTGGAAGCTCCTTCTTGGTGGCTGCCTCCACCACCATGGGATTTATTATTAATCCCTTAGTCAAAAACTGATGGTCCCCTGGCACTGAGAGAATTTTGTCCTGTATCCTGGGGATGGAATCTATGGAGTCAGGGGCCTTACAAGCCTGCTGAGCTATCACCTTAATGGGATCATCAGCAGGCAGGGTTGCCCAAGAGGTAGATGGGTGAGAACCAAAGGCTTGCAGGTACACCAATTCCTCTTAGGTAGGGTTTTTGAGCTTCCAGTCACCACTCTGTTTCAGGATTTCTGGAATGTCTATAAAGGAGATGTCTTCTGGGGGTGACCATGTGGAACCGTCACCATCATCAAAGTCTATGTCCTATGTGACAGATTCTTCTATGGAATCCAGGTGTTTCCTCTTGCAAGTTTTCTTCTAAGGCACCTCCTCAGTGGGAAGCTCTGTGTCAGACTCGGAAGAAGGAGGGCCCTGTGCAGGGGTATCTTGCAGCTTTGGTGCTCACTGTCCGAGTGTGCTGGATGCTGGAAGATCTGGGTGAGAAAAGGTCCCAGGGTGAAACTCCAGTAGGGGAGATGACAGGTGAGAACCCGCAGAGGATAATGCCTTCTCCATCATCTGGAAGGCAGGTCCCCCTGAAGAGGAATGGGAGCCCAGAACTGAGAAGGACAATTTCAGAACTGTGGTCCCACCCCGGTCTGACGAAAACTCCCCCAAAGTCAGAACTGGGGAAGAACCCACATATGCTGAAACTTGTGCAAAGGGTAGCTCCAAATTAAAAACTGGAGCCGATCCAGTAGCAGAGCTGCAACCCCTGGAGTCCATCGGCTGTGATGGATTTGAGGAACTCAAGGCAGAGTCTGGAAGCTAAGTAGAAAGGATTGCCTGTACAAGAGCAACTGGAACTGGAGGAATCAGAGTGATAACCTCTAAACCCTAGGAGGAGGTTAGAGGATGAAAAGTTGGTGGAGCCCTAGGAGAGGAATTCCCATCTCCAGAAGACAGTGAGGCTCAGGAGGAAACTATAAGACCCCTGGCCACGAGAAGCAGGTCCACCAACCTCAAAATGTTGACTTCTGTCATGCTCCTGGAGGAATGGACAGAAAAGGCTGAGAAAGAGAGTCTGGTCTGCCTAGAAAGGTGCTTGGAAGTTGACCCAAAAAAGGATCAATTGAGGGTGAATACCTTATCCTGGGAGACCTGGTTTTGAAGTCATTGGCAACACCGGGGAAAGTATTGGTTCCAAAATTTTGGATGGAGCCACAGAGGGAACCGGCACCAATGGAGCAGGATGAACCATCGGTACCGTGGTGACTGGCACCAAGACCTGCGGCACAGAAGTCATTATCATAGATAGTGCCGAAGAAGTCGGTTCCTTGGACTTGTCGATTGCCAGATTTGGTTTGGTGGTGAGTGTGAGGACCGAACATTAATGCTTCTTGGCTGCCGGGCCAAAGGGAATGCTGGCACCAAGTGACTCTTCTGTCCATGTCCAGATTTAGAAGAAGAGGGAGATGATAGTGAAGATGCATCAGATTTGGATTGACCAGACAATGCCTCCTCAAAAGACGTTTTAATTACACCTTTCAAAATCAATTTTTTTTTTCTTTCAATGAGGGCCTGGTGACTGAAGGCTTGACTAAATCAGGCATTCATCCTGTAAATTCAATGGGCCCAAGCAATAAAGGCAAGAGGAGTATCCATCAGAGTTGAGCATCTTTCTCTCACAATCCTGACATTGTTTGAAGCCAGTAGTTCCCCTAGATTTGTCTGCCATGTTAAGCAAAGAAAAACTATCAACTGTAGACACACTGACGTAATAGATAAGGCACACAGACTAGAAAGGAAAAAGGCTACCAATAATGGTAGGTCAGAATGACCAAGAGGTAGGGGAAAGGAAAGAACCAACAATAGTAGAGAGAAATATCACAAGGTAAAACGGCACACTAGCACGCAGAAAGAAGCTATGAGAGTATTTGGACAGAGGATAGAATAGACACACTAATGGTTAAACTGATTAGAAACACAGATAAAGTATGCATTTATATATATATATATATATATATATATATATATATATATATATATAAAAATATGATTTAAAGTACTCTAAATAAAAAAATAATGAAAAATACACTTAGCTGATAAGAGTCTGTCTGTCACATCTTTGTAGCAGAGCGGCAAATGAGATCGGAGGTGATCTGGAGAAAGTTATTCTGGGTAGAGAGTTTGTGGTTCTCGTGAGCTGTTATAGTGGCCGAGCCAGATCCTAGGGTCAGAACAGAGTCCCATATGTCAAGGATAAATGAAGACTGACAACATCAGATCTACTGTTTCACTCTTGCCACCACCTTAAAATCTAATTTTTAACTAATCTGTTGTGTAGTATCATATATCTGTTGGGATCTTCAAGGCAAGCCCACGTGAAGAATGGGGCTTAAAATAAAAACCTACTAATGACTGCTCAGATGACAGCCATGTTACATACATACATACAAATATTTAAAGCATGGGCATTAATGCCCTTCTAGCCTGCCAATACACCAAAACACTTGTTCCCATAATAATTGTCCAGGCTGTTCTTAAAAATATCTAAACTAGTGCTTGTTTTAATGTAATTTGGTAGTCTGCTCCATGCACCAGCTGCTCTCTCAGAGAACCAATTAGTATACTTTTCATTTCTACAGAATCTTCTACATAGGATGTCTGATGATTCTTTACTATTTTTTGACAATTTTTTACTACTTTCTGAGAACCCCAAACTTTCTCAGAGGTAGCTGTCTCTAAATGCCCTGTATGTCTGAATAAGATCTCCTCTTACAGACACTGCACAAATTCAGGTATTTAAGTCTTTCATAATAACTTAAATTTTCACATCCATAGATGCCATTGGTATATTAACGCTATACTCTTTCCGGTTTACAGGTGCATGTTTTCTTATAAGGTTTCCATATTGTTATTGCATACTCACGTTTGGGCCTTATGTAACTAGCAAACAATAACGTCATAATTTCTAATTTCCTAGACATTATAAATCAGATTTATACAACCTATAGTTCTATAACTACCATCAACCAATTGGTTGATAAGATTAGAAAAAGTCAAAGCTGGGTCTACCTATATACCCAGGTCCGTAAATGAATCTACAGTTTCAAATATATGCTTAGTTTTTGATATATTTATCAGCATATTATTCTCTTGTGCCCAAATGGTCAATTTAGTCAAGTTCTTCTGCAGACATGCCTTATCTGCAACACAGGTAATCAAGTTTACCCAATTTCAGGTCATCTGCATATAGACTGTGCAACACCTCAAATGAAAAACTTAGGTCTGAAAGATTTAATCTAAATACGCCTAGAAGAGAGGCCTGTAGGACACCCTGAGCGTAACCACAAATTTCACCTTTCCAATTGCTGTAGGATACTTGCCATGTTCTATTGGCAAGCCTTACAGCTATCCATCTTATCAGGAGTATATTGATACCTAGTTGCTCTAATTTATTGAGCAGTGTTTTGTGTATGACCCTGTCAAATTAAGATAAATCTATATAAACTACATCACTGCATAATTTTTCATTCATAGCTGTTATTATATTGTTAAAGAACATTGTGAAACAGGTAGTAATGGATCTATTTTCAACATGTGCATGCTGATGAATGGTTTAAAGCCCCAACCTATTTCAATTCTGACAATAACTTAAAACATGAAAGTAGACTTAAGGGTCTATATGACTCAGGGTTTATAATGGTACTGTAAGTTCTTGATGAAGTGTTCTCAGGTCATTATTACTAATTCAACAAAAATAAATAAATGAACCCAACAGTGCCAAAGTCCACTATAATTTTAGAAAAAACACTGCTGAGGTGGAATTCACCATAAACTCTTTATTAACAAATAAAAATTACTTGATTGAGCGCTTTCTTCCCTTTACATAAGGACTTCATCAGAATAAAAAAAACAGGCGTGGATACCTGTGGGAGCGAGGCGAACGCCAACTCTAATAGAAGCCCTAATGAAGTAAAACAGACTTATTTTGACCAACAAAGTGACAAACAATTTACAAATAAAAATAGGTATGGTCAAATGGGAGCGAGACCAAAAACGCTCGAACAGGGACACCATTATCAAAGGAATGGGAACATCAATAGACTTGCTGCTCACAACGATCGAGAAGGGGTCAATCCAATGGAAACTATAAACGCTTCTCTAAGACTTGTGAGTAATGGACAAACTAACAATTTTAACAGAACAACATTAAAGAAAGGGAAAGGATTTGATTACGTGTTGAACAAGCAATATGAGTTTTCTGAACAACAACTAGCAGAGAAACATAGTAAAAATGTTGAGAATTTAAATGTGAATTCAGAAAGTAATCTTAAAGACATGATATTTGGTTTTGAAACCAAGCTTTTTTTATTAAAAAAATTGCAGCTTGAAAATGGTTATCTGACTGAATGTATGTTGAAAAAGATTGTTCCAAAGGGACTTAGAGTGTATAAGTTTCCGTTTGGGATTGATTATGATGACAGTACAAAAGCAGATTTTACTGAAATGTTCAACAGACATGGTATAGAACTTATAGAAAGTTTTATAACTAATAATGACAAAAAAATTAGTATTTTAATTGAACAAATGGAATTATTAAATGGCAAGATTAAAAACGATTTACTATTTCTGGAACTGGAAGACGTATATTGTAGAAAAATTGAAAATGTGGATTTTAAATGTGATAAATTATTTCAAACAAAATGTAAAAAACTTAATCGTGATTTGGATGAATATAAGAACAATAAGGCATATATTTTGAAAACTGACAACAAAGAAAGAAAAACTAATAAAGTTTGGCATAATAGGCATCAACCCAACACACGAAAAACTGATGGCATAAGAGAGAACATTGAACACATTAGTAAAGGTTATTTAGATAATAATGAACACCACCATTTTCAGTACCGACAAGAATGGGATGTGGGCCCAAGGGAAAACAGGGACCAGTGGAACACGGGAGGGAAAACATACAGACACAAGAACGAGGGATGGTAGACTCAATAACACAAGAAGGAATTGTGTGTACCTTGGGAGGGTATCACATTTACAATTATTCAGGGGTCGAAATACAAAAAGAGCATTTCCATTATGCATGAAAGGCTTAAAATTTGTTCCTAATAAACCTTTTGATTACATAGAAACTATTATAGAACTAAAGATGTTTATTAGGAAATTGAATTTAGCCTACATGTTTTATGATCAAACACAGACTGGAAATGCACACAAAAATACTGAGTTAAAAAACAAGTGTACATACAACCCACCAATAGAACCCATGCTTAGCATACTGGAAAAAGCAATTGAGGAAGACATTTACAAGTTAAAAAATAATGAAAAACATGGCCTTATAAACTACAATCTAAGTAAAAGGGAAAATGAAATTTTACAAGAATTAAGAAATGATGTGACCATTAGAGTTATGAGGCCTGACAAGGGAGGAGGGATGGTCTTTTATAACTCATTTGAATACTCCCAAAAGATTTTTGAGATTCTTAATGATATACACACCTACCAACCCTCATCAATTAACGAAGTTAATATAAGTTACAAAATAATTGATTTTTACCTGGAAGACTACCTTATAGAGGAAAGAATCTCAGGGGACTTGTACAGGTTTCTTAAAGTGAGAAAACCTAAAATTTAAACTATTTTTGGAATACCAAAAGTGCACAAAGGGCTGGACCAACTGTCTTTTAGACCCATAATTGATGGAAGGGGTTCTAAAACCTACCCCTTTGGGGTTGCAATTGATTTTTGGTTAAAACATCAGACACTAAACGGAGAACACTTAGTGAAGGATTCCTGGGATTTCTTATCCAAGGTAAAAAAAGATCTCTGGGAATAAAGATTTAATTTTATTAACAGTTGATGTAGTAGATTTGTTTTCTAACATCCCTAAAAAAGAAGGAATTGAATACTTCTTGGACAGCCTTAATAACAACACCCATTTGGATTGTAACAAAAAAGAACTAATAGTTGATTTTATGGAGATAGTTTTGGATAACAATTACATTTTATTCGAAGGTGAATATTACAGACAATCAAAAGGAGTAGCTATGGGGGTGTCTTGTTCCCCCGTTTTTGCTAATCTTGTGCTTTTACAGTGGGAGCAAAATAAGGTTTTCAGTAGTCAATTTTATAAGTATTTGAAATTATACGTCAGATTCCTTTACAATATATTTATTTTATGGAAAGGCCCTGAAGATTTAATCCAGGAATTTATTTCACACCTAAATGGTAGGGCAGGTTTTTTCAAATTTTCATATACATATAATAAGAAAGGACTCAATTACCTTGACACATACATAGAGAAAGGAATTAATGGATTTAGATCCAAAATTTATAGGAAACCTACTTTTAGTAATTCTTACTTAGAATACTCAAGCAACCACCCGATCAAAACAAAAAAACAGCATTATTAAGGGACAAATGATCAGGGTTGCAAAAATGACCTCTGAAAGGGAGGATCTTGAGGATGAACTAACTCAGCTTTCCAAACTGTTTGAGGACAGGGGCTACCCAAAAAAAGTTATTAAGGAGTACAAAGAATATGTTTTGGGAGAATGGGCTAGTAAATACAAGCCCCTGTTAGGTAATTATGAAGGTATGGAGCAAGTTAAAAATGCAAGAGAACTTGAAAATACTAGATTTGAAAAGGCCATGGTAATACCATATGTGAGTAAAGCACAAGAGGTTGAAAAAATAATAAACAGAAATTGGGCTATTCTCAAAAATAACCAAAAACTATGGGTTATAGGGGGAAATAAACCCAATTTCATTTACAAAGTGGGGCCTAACTTAAAAAGAAGCTTTGAAAATGTGCAAAGAACAAAAATATATGGTAATACCAAAAAATGTGGACACTGCTCAAATTTACATCAAAGAAAATACAACAATAAATAATATTTTATTATCCAAAATTAATTTGGTGAAGGGTAATTGTAAAACTAAAGGAATAGTTTACCTGGCTATCTGTAAATCCTGCCCTGCCTTTTATGTAGGAAAAATGGAGAGAAGGCTTAGGGACAGGATTTACGAACACACTTATCAGATTGCCACAAAGAACTTGAATAATGCCTTATATAAACACTCCTTAAGTTGTAACAATTTCATTGAATTTAATTTTGCCATTTTAGAAAAAGTGGCACATCAACCGAGAGGCGGTGATTACAGAAGCCACATAGATGAAAGGGAAACATGGTGGCAAATTAAATTACAAGCTGGGCAAACACCCGGGTTGAATGAAGTGATTTCCATTAAACCTATTTTAAATAAGAAGGTTTTAAATGTAAAATGAACTTAAAAGCAGTAAATATGATTGTTGTAATAGTTTTAGAAAGATTTTAAATAATTAATGTAATTTATGTTATTATACATTTTTAATAGAGTTTAAAATGTCTTATATTGTTGGTCAAGAAGTTTTAAATATTAATTAACTTATTATGATGTCATAGTCATATGGTATAAAAGAAGGACAATGGGATTGTTTTTTTGATTCTGATGAAATCCCTATGTAAAGGGAAGAAAGTGCTCAATCAAGTAATTTTTATTTGTTAATAAAGAGTTTATGGTGAATTCCACCTCAGCAGTGTTTTGTCTAAAATTATTACTAATTCAGTCTCTTCCTGGTGCTTTGTTTGGATCCAGTTTGTGCAGTTTTTTCTCAATGTAATCTAATTTGATTCCACTATCTGAGGTTACCTGGATGTCACTAGGACAACTTATCACCCGCTTTGTGGAGCCAAACTGTTTTGCATAAGATTTTGTAAATATATCTATAATCTGTTGAGTCTGAAAATAAATTTTAGAATCTGCACATAGATTATCAATTTGTATGTCTTTACTCCTTCTGCATGTTATGTATACATAAAATGGTTTTCTATTATGCTTAATATCTTTATATAAATTTTCTTTTAAAATTTTCTTGATCTTGTCTCACACTGTGCTTAATTTGTTTGTCCAGATTGTTTATTTTAATTTTCAAAGCTGCAGTTCAACCTCTCTTCTATTTCTTATACTTTTTTCTCTCACCTTAGTCACGTATCGTGTTCTTATGAAAATATATCAACCCTGATGTTGTACACCTAAATCCTGATGTTAAACATTTTTTTTTATTTTTTGCACTCAAAAAAATTATTTCAAAACTTTCTACATTTCATCTGCAGTTTTTCCACTAAACACATCACTCCAATTAGTTTTACATAGTGATATAATTTGTAAATAATCTTCTGTGCATCTGTTTAGATTTCAGTTTGGTAGAATTATCCAGCAACAAATTAACCTTTATGACCCCATGATCACTGCACATCAACAGTGGTAAAACTTGAAGTAACAGCAATTTCTTTAGGAATACAAACAATGTCTAGTATGTTCCATTCCCTGATAGTTTTTTTACAATCTGAAGCAACTGTTATTCCTGAACATACGTTGCCAATAATTTCCTTACTAATGATGTTGAATCACTATTATTCCAGTCCGTTTCTGGTAATTTTAAGCCCCCAGCTATTATTCTTCTTCTCTCTTGTGTTTTATGTAAGACATGTATGACTTCCTCAAGGTCATCTGCACCTGACTTTGGTGATCTATACACTACAACAGTTGTTATATGTTCCAGGGTTGTCTTTATTTTGGTGCTACCAGTGAACATGTAATAATCACAGGTCTTACAACTATCTTTAATCCCTATCATAACACCTCCGCCTGACTTTTTTCTTAGAATGTCTGTTTCCAGTCACTGTTCTTTAACCATGTTTCACAAACAATAACATCAAACTTGTGGAAATGTACTGCTCCTAGCATTAACAACTATCAGAGCTGCATCAAATGTTGCTATCTGTGAACTGTTAAATTTCTGACCTGACAAAAATCTTGCCAAGTGTTTGTCAAATACTGCAAAATATCCAATGTAACAATTCTCTTCCCTGATTTTGGCAAATGCATGCCATCCTGTTTCAACACATGTACCCAAACCTAGGCTTGGATGCTCTACACACTTCCATTTTTTTTTTTAAAACGGGACATTTTTTCCATATCTACCCAAAAAATGTTTTCACTCATGGTGCCCTGACTATTCTTTCTATGTATTTTTTGTGAAAAATATGTCCTAACACCAGTACAAGCTATACTATCTAAGAGGGTTGTAAGTTCCCTACTAACAGAGTCCTTGCTGATGAGATTATTTGTACTGACATGAATAAAAACAGATCACAAAACACAAGTAATCTCTGTGGTATCCCTGAAGTCTCAAAACAACCCACTAAAGTGTAGTGGGTCTAAAAACAAAACAGTGTAAGAAACTTCTCTGTGTGGAAGATTTTCAGTCCATATATTTCTAGTTAATCACTGTATATTAATCAGATCAGACAATAGTAGTAGAAGTAGCAAACGTAAACTCGTCAAGTCAAAAAGTAATAACAGAAAATATATAATTCTACAGCATTACTAAGTATTCGAAAGTAATCCAAGCAAGGCAGGCAGTCTGTTTCCAGTCGAAAATCCTTTATTAAGGACTGGAAACAGACTGCCTGCCTTGCTTGGATTACTTTCGAATACTTAGTAATGCTGTAGAATTATATATTTTCTATTATTACTTTTTGACTTGACGAGTTTACGTTTGCTACGTCTACTACTGTTGTCTGATCTGATTAATATACAGTGATTAACTAGAAATATATGGACTGAAAATCTTCCACACAGAGAAGTTTCTTACACTGTTTTGAATAAAAACAGATCCATTCTTCCCTACATTAAGGCATTCCAGTGCTTGACTCGCATCATGTTGTGACTGTGCACTTCCCCAGTAAATGGGAAAGAATCCAAGACTGATGACTCTTGTATGCAGAGAAGAAAATAAGTTAATACATTTTTTATGTGGTACCACGTCAGAGTTTTGTTACAGACTTAAAAAGGCCACAATGGCAACCACTTTCTTGCTACAGTTCAGGTTATCTATTTAAAGAGTTTTCTGAGATACATCTGGCAGGAGATCCCTTCAGTGAATAATACTACAAAAGCAATTGCGGATGACACTGGTCCCTAGTTCCAACATACTCACCCAACAGTCCAGGCCAGTCTCTCCTTTTGTTCAAGTAGATAAGAATGAAACCTCTACTGCCTTATCAAATTACAATCCAGTCTTAGTGTCAGTTCCATGAGCAGAGGTATATGATCAGAAGAGATTATCAAACTCATTTTTCCCTTTATCAAAGCCCTCTCATGTTCCAGTTTAATATATATGCCATACCAATCCTAGAATAGGTATAATACTTCATAGAATAAAACAAGAATCCTTTACCTCATCACAATTTAAATGCCTCTTAAAAACCAATTGACCTGTACAACTGGACCAAGAGCTCCCACATCTGTCATACCTTAATTACTGGTCCCCCACCTATATCCACTTACTAGATATATTCTCCCATTAGGATCAGCTACCACTTGCAATCTATGCTAATAGCCATCTTATTAACATAAGAGCAGAAAGAGAAGGGAGATAAATTGGACATGTCCTTGAATCTTGCAAATCACATTTTGTAGTCTATTAACATCTCTGTCATTCATGTATCTGCCCTATTCCTAGCCAACATCAGTACAGGATCATAGGAGATTACTAGGCTAATGACTCTGGGGCCCTTACAAGCCTAGCCAAGAGTTTATCCCCAGAAAAGAAACCACAATCAGTTTATATATTTTCCGTTTTCCTAGTTTCAATAAACAAGGATGATACCCCCTACTGAATAACTACAACTACCATGTTGTATAGCCCTAGTATATATGATGTCCCATGAAGGACTCTATTATAGGTTGCAACAAAGCCTTGCCACCATACAGGGATAGTCAAATAGTCAAATTTCTACTACTCTATAGATATATATATATATATATATATATGTCCAAAACCCGAAGGTGGTGTGAGTAAAACGGTCCACAAATAAAAATATAAACACAACCAAAGGAGGCACCAGACCATGGCAAATAAAAACATAAAAGTATTTATTGCATAAAAGGTGAGCGCTTTCGCAGCAAAGCTGCTTCATCAGACAATTCAACAAAAATGCATCAACTCTTTTAAAAAATATTTCAAGAGAGTTTATGCATTTCTGTTGAATTGTCTGATGAAGCAGCTTTGCTGTGAAAGCGCTCACCTTTTATGCAATAAATACTTTTATGTTTTTATTTGCCGTGGTCTGGTGCCCCCTTTGGTTGAGGTTTTATATATATATATATATATATATATATATATATATATATATATATATATATGTTTTCCTCCATTTCCTAACAATTTTGCAAATGAAATTCGGTACTCTAAAATAATTCACTATCCAAGTGCAAGTCCATTTGGCCTATAACAAAATATCAAAATCAACATCCAAAAAATCCATAAATGTGTCCCTCAATGTAAGAACACATTTGTGAATTATATACATATTAGTACAAACCTTGCCTTTCACGGTTAGAGCCTTACATGGCCATTAGGTCTTGGGCCCATGCCATGTCACTGCCATCAGTGCAGCAGTAAACCATCAATATGAGGTATGAAGAGACCCAGACCACCCCCTTCAAGTCTACTCCACACTGCAACCTACACTTATAACACTCAGCCCTCTATCATAACCCTAATATTCTTGTCAGATAGGTTAAATGTCCTTAAGGATAAGAAAAGGAAAATAGATAAGACTGAGGAAGAATTAAGACGGGAGACCTGTCATTTTAACATTAAAGTCACTCTCCAGTCCTCAAGTAACTGCCTAATACAGTTAACAGCCACGGCCACAGTGGTGCAGGGATTAGCACTGTTGCCTCACAGAAAGACATTCTTCAGTTAGATTCTTGGCTGGGGTGCCTTCTGTGCAGAGACTGCATGTCCTCCCTGTGGTCATGTGGGTTTCCTGCAGGTGCTCTGGTTTCCTCCTACATTCTAAGGACATGCAGTAGGTGGATTGGACACTCTAAATTGACTGTACGTAAGAGTGTGTTTGTGTGTCTGTGCTTGTGCATGAGTGAGTGATGCAAATGAACTACCATTGCACAGCTGGCCACCCACTGGTGTAAACCTTGGCTCGATACGGTTGTCACTGTGGAAGTGACATCCCAACCCTATATGCAAAATGGGAAAAGGGGTTGAGGATGGTGGGACAGTTAACAACATTCTGCACAGTTCCGGAAATTAAAAAAAAAAAAAAATAGCAAACACCCAGCACTTTAAAACAAATCCATTTATAGTCTTATACTGTGAAGTTCATTTCCAAAGTGCAGCATAAAGTACCACTATAGCTGCACTGCTCTGACTGTTCATGTACAGGCCCTTTAAGCAATATCTCATTGGTTGTTGCTACTGTTCAGTTGCATGCCTTTAAGTTCCACCCTCTTAAGTTAGCAGAATATGTGATTACTATTTGTTTTCTTAATAAAATATAAATTAGTAAATACAAACTTATAATTCAATCAATACAAAAATAATTACATCCAGCAACCAAAATGGTCTTAAACAAAGCCATATTTAAAAAGATTCATTCATATTTTAGTCTGTCCACTGTTGTTCATTTCCTGGCCCCTGCAAATACTCTTGCTAATCTGGGAGAAGCCAATTTGTCCTGAAAAAATTGGAGGAAACAAAGCCTCTCCGTGAGTAGCCTGACTTGTGGGCAGTAACTGCTTGTCTTTCTGAATAGCATCATATTGGGGTTGGGAAGCTCTTGTCTTTCTTGACTTGGATGGCAATGTCTATTCTCTGCTTTCAATACCTTGGACAGACTTAAGATTGCACTGTCATCTGAACATGATCCACTTTTGAACCAAACATTTAAAATTGCAAAATACACAATCTTATATCTCAAGCCTCTGTTGATGCAGACATATTGTTGCCAGAAACTCAAGATTGTTTCCTTATTATGGATAGGGAATAGTCTTGATGAAAAGTAAGAAAGTTTCTCCAGATTTCCACAAGGTAGTAAGAATCTTATCCTTCAGCTTCTAAGATTCAAAAAATACAATGGCTGAACTGTGCTGCTTTCCTTGATTAGCTCTTGGGTTCCAGGATGCCCTGTGTATCTCATCCTCCAGTAGTCCAATTCAAGTCAAAACTGTATATTAACAAAGCCTTTGCAGTCTCTTCCCCTATTATCTCAGAAAGGCCATTGATTTTAACATTATTCTGTTCAGACCTGTCTTCATGGTTCATAGGTAGGTATTAGGCTATCTGCCCGAAGGCATTTATAAGCCTAGCCAGAATGTGTTGGCTTTCGCCGCTCCTTAGATTAGTTCCTTGTGCCTCTCTCCAGCAGAGACACTGAAGTGATCCCCGGGGTAAACTTTCTGTTTCCCATCCACTCGTTAAGGTTTCTTTTGAAGATTGTTAGCGAGGAGCTCTGCCTAATGTAGATTGGAATCTTGTTCCAAAGCATGGGAAGTCCCTGGGACAGGAATCTATCCCGCCAGCACGTCCTATTTATTATTGTGGTGAGGTTTAGATCCCTACAGCATGTGGCTTGAAGGGATAAGGTTTTCTTTAGATGGAGCATGTCCATCAATTCTGGCTTGGACATGGCCTTGTATGTGAGGCAGAGATCACCTCTGAGTAGGCGGTATGCAACCGAGTACAGCTGGAGTTTCTTCAGTCAAGCTGCATATGGCATCTGTTTGAGGCCAGTGATCCTCTTGGTCAGGTAATTCCATGGTCTTTCCAGCTGTTCAGGTGTCTTGTAAGGTACACCCCAAATGGGGCGATGTACTCTATGATGAGTCTGATGAGTGATGAGTACACAGGCACAGTGACCTCTTTTGATCTGGATACGAACCCTTTTGTGATTAGGTGGGCCACGTTGAAGGATTTTCTAACCACTTTGGCAATGTGATTATCAAAGGTGAGATTACTATCTACTTGGGTACCCAGATCCCTTATTACGTCTTCCGTATTTTGGGGACTACCACCTATGTGGTAATTTGTGGGTACTTTGTTTTTTCCAAAAGGGATGACTATGCACTTTTTGGCATTTAGCTTGAGGCCATGATTTTGACACCAGGTATCCATCTCAGTGAGACCCTTTTGGAGGATGTCTGTGTCAGCCGGAGAGTCAATTATAACCCCTAGTTTGCAGTCGTCTGCGAACTTGGTCAGCCATAGTCCTCTTGTGCTTGCCTGTACCTCTGAGAAGTATATGCCGAACAGGAGGGGTCCTAGGACTGAGCCCTGGGGAATGCCACTTGTAATCGGTTTAGAGTCAGACCTAGCTCCCACAACTCTCACCATGTGGGTTCTGTCCATGAGCCATTTGGCAACCCATCTTGTGACATAAGGGTTTATGTTCAGGCTGGTGAGCCTGTCTATAATACCAGCATGAGGAATGGTGTCGAAGGCCTTTGCGAGGTCATGGTAGGCTGTGTGTACCACCTTTCCCTCATCTATAGCCTTGGTAATTGTCTCAATAAAGCCCACCAGGTTTAGGAGGCATGATCTGCCCTTAACAAAGCCGAACTGGGTAGGTTCCAGTGTTTGGAGGTTCCCAATGTCTCTGTTAATGAGTTCCATGATGATGCGCTCCATAGCCTTGCAGACCAAGCTAGTCAGGCTTATAGGGAGATAGTTCCCGGGGTCTTTTGGGGCTCCACCTTTGTGGAACAGAATAACCATTGCTGTGCGGCACTCTGAGTATGTAGCCTGTAGAGAGGCTGAGTTTGAACAGTGTGTTTAGGTGAGGGGTTAGTCCGTCTTTGAGCTCGTGTAGGATGCAGCCTGGGACACCATACGGTCCCATTGATGTGTTTTTGGCTTTGGAGAGGGCTGTTTTAACCTGAGTGTCTGTGATTTCAGGGACTCTACATTCTTCTGGTATGGTTATGGGCCCTTTTGGGGGTGACTGGGGGGTGAAGTTTGCACTGAACCTGTCTGCCAGGATGTTGGCGATATCAGTCGGTTCAGTGCATTTTGAGCCATTCTGCACTAACTCCGAGCAGATCTGAGCATTGCCACTTAGATTCTTAACATAGCTAAAGAATGCCTTGTGGTTATCTTTGGAGTCCTTGGCAATTTTTTTTCGAAGCTCGCCTTGGATGATTTTATGAGGGATCATAGTTTCTTGCTGATACTGATCAGGGATGTCTTCCCTTCTTGGGATTTTACTCTTTTCTATACTAGTTTCTGCTTTCTATTGTATAGCTTGTTTATGGCAGGAGTCTACCAGACTGGTTTCCTTTTCTTGGAGGAGTGAGTCTTGGTTTTGCTTGGGATGGCATGATCCATGCATTCTTGTAGGTGCTCGTAGAATGCATTAGTAAAAGATTTTGCAGCTTGGGCAGCATTATCCTTCAGCATGGGGGCTTTGAAACTTTCCATCTCGGTCTTAAGTAACGTGAAGTTTGCTTTTAAAAAGTTTTTCACGGTGGTTTCCTTGTGTGGGGGTGGGGGCGGCTTGTGGATATCCAAAGTGATTTTTTTATGGTCAGATATAACCAGTGAGGGGTTGACCTCTGGTGTGGAACACCGGTCGCCCATGTTGGTGATGCCACGTCTAATATGTTGTCACCTCTGGTGGGAGTGTTGACCAGTTGAACCAGGGCATTTGAGTTTATAAATTCTAGGAAATGTTGGGCAAGGGAGTTAGTACTTGAGTAGTTCTCCCCAGTTAATGTTTGGGTAATTGAAATCACCCAATATTAGGGTATTTGGTAGGACCTTTATGTTTCCCAGTGTTCCTAGAAATGCGGAATGGGGGTCCTGGTACATGGTGGGTGATCTGTAGCAAGCTACAATCTGAATTGCAGTTTTGCCTGTTGTTAGTTGCACATGGATGATCTCTGAAACATCTTGCTGTGCCACTAACCTGGAGGTGTGGGTATCCTTGATGAATATGGATACGCCCCCATCTCTTGTATTTCGGTTCAGGTTCTGTGGCCGAAATGTATGGTATGAGTTGTAGCCTGGTAGTGCTGGGGTGCTCTCTGGAGCCTTAAACCAGGTTTCTGTTACTGCACATATATCGATTTTCTCCATACTGAAGAGTGCCTCGAGTGTGTGCATTTTGAAGTTTAGACTTCTGACACTGAGTAGCATTACCCTCAGTTTTTTGTTACTTGTGCTATTTATGGTGGTGGGTTTGTCTTTTGAGCCTTGCCTAAAAAAGGCACTATGGGGGTGGCAAGAGCTTTGGCCATTATTCAAAAGCCTAAGGGTGACAGGTGCAAGCCATCTCCAGCTAATCAGCGTGGCTTGTCGAGCATCATCATCCCAGACGGACAGACACTCGATCCCCTTTGAATGACACTAGAAACCTAGCCAATTGTTGAAATTGAGAATATTTTCTTTATACCGTGGCAACATTCTTGGTGAGGGCAGGATGCTACTCAGAGTCAGGGTCATACCGGCCTGGGCTATGTGATCAGAGAGCTCTTCCATGTCTCTTTTCATGTAGTCCAGAGAGGTACGGCTCAGGTCATTCACACCAACATGGACAATGACAGAGTCATATTTGTACTTATTCTGGAGTGACCTGAGTGCTTGTGTTATGTGGCGATCCTGGCACCCGACAGGCACCTAACAGTAACCTACTCCTTTATATAGCCTAGTGAGTGGGACATCAGACTATAGAGTCACCTATTACTAGTATGTTGGGTATGTTGGCACACTGGTTTTGTGAAGTATGTGTTTCATGGTTTGTGTTGGGGGGGGGTGGAGGTTGCTTGGATGTTTGCTTTGGAGGTCTCTGTTGCTTTTGAAGATTTTTATTTAGACCCTCCGAGTATGTTTTCATGTATTTATGTGTGTTTTTTGCCGGTGCTGGTTTAATGGGTCTATGTGAGACTGGTGGTGTGATGCAAATATTTCCCTTCTCCTCTTGACTGTCTGATCCAGTCTTTGGTTGAGAGAGTTTAGCCTCCAGTTTGGCTGTATAATTGCATCTCTGGCATGTATTAGTGTTTGGTGGAAGGAGGAGAGGGTTATCTGTGTACATGAGACAGTTGTAAAATTGCCTCAAAATGCCCAGGTTCACCAGTTGGACTGGAGAGTACACCTGAAACTACCCTTTGGACATGCCTGGATAGGTACAGTAAACTGTTTTACTGGATGGCTGGTAAAGTCGAATAGAAAGCTTGTCCTTCTGAACAGTACAGGAGGGTCTAGTGCTACGGTTTATAAGTGCTTGCTATGAGTTTTTAGCAAGTGCCGGGCTGAGAAATGAATGGCTTGAGTGCTTAAGTTGAAAGTTTGTCTAGTTCCAAGGGAAAAATTGAAGAGGAGACTTTGTGGAGCTGGGAATAGTTTTACCCTAGCTAACCGGTGCGCAAAACTGGGCAAATGCGGTATTTATAGCAGGGAAATGAAAGAGAGAGAAATTAGCCCAAAATGGCCAATAAACTACTAATTTCTTGGCTGAAACCACTCCTCCAAGGACAGATAGGCTGCTCAAGGCTCCCGTCTCTCACAGGTGAACAGAGAAACTTCCTTCTATCCAAGTAAGGTATGGGCAAACACAGAGATTTTTAACCCAGCCCTGAATTCAGCACTAACCTGAAAACTGGACTATACTAGCTTAGAAAGGCAGGAACCAAGTATATTTTGGGGGGAGTTTTTTTCAGATAATAAAGCAGATACAATAAAAAAAAATACTTTAAATGCACAGAAAATGATACTTATTGTTATATATCCCAGATCTGAGTTGTAGTCAATGCCCCTAATAATAAAGTAGGAAAAAACACAAATACAGTTAAAGCAGGTGAATAAAGTGCAATTTATATATATATATATATATATATATATATATATATATATATATATATATATATATAAAACAATAGAAAACAAACAAACTGATGTAAACAAGTTACCCAATTAACTAGAAAAAAAGCTAAAAACCGAGCCCTGTTCCTTCCAGCAGTCTTCAATCAGACAAGTTCTAACAGCACACTCCTGCTACTAGGTTGCAGGGGAACTTTCTCCCAAAAAAGATGGCCTGGATCAGTGCTCAAGTTATACAAACAAAGCTAGATTCAGCAGGTCTGAATCTGGTCTATGCTACAGCAACAAGGCACACCAATTTCAGAAAAAAAACAGTTGAAATAAGCAGGCACAATAAGCCTGTGACCAGAAATTCCCTGCTCAGAAAGGCAGAATCCAGCCTCTCCTCCCCACAAGAGTGCAGATCACAAACCCTCTTAATGTAGAATAACTGGCCTGAAGCCCAAGTGCTTAAGCCAGAACTAATACACTTTTAGAATAGCAGACACTGGGCCTTCAATCAGCAGTTCCCAGCTTAGAAGGATGTAAGCTACCTGTCCTGCCACAACAGTGCAGACCACAAACCTTCTTAATGTAAAACAACCTGTATGAAGCCCAAGTGCTTAAACCAAAAGACTTAGAATAATAGTTACAATTTAATCAGGCTACTACCAAGCAGTAATACATGCAGGAGAATAAATAAAATTGAGTACTTTTAGAAAAAGTAAAATAAAGTAGGAGGAAACACAAATACAGTAAAAGCAGACAAATAAAGTGCACATTTTTTAAGTGCAAGGAGAGAGGAAGGAAGAACCTAAGTGGGTTGGCCTTCTCAAATCTTCTCTCTCTATTAAGTAGAGTGAACACTAGACTCACAGTGAGCAAATGAGATGGACCCAGGAGGAGTGTTCTAATACAAACTTACAGGAGGGGCAGGCAATTTCAGAGCCACCAACACAACATGGAAGGTAGGTGAGGAACTAACTGCAGAGAGACACACAGCATACTGTTCAATGAAACACGCAATTAGGAAACAGAAAAAATGAAAATACAGTACTTTTAAAACTGCAGGTTTGTACTTAACAAAATACTAAAATGCACTACTACAAGTTTCACTTAACTTCAGCTTCTAATGCAGATGTTTGTAGCCAAGCAAGTCTCTCAGGAGTTGAGCATAACCAGAATGGCTTCCATATAGTACAGCCTTGCTTCAGCCACTGATATACTTTCCTCGATGCATGTGTCAGTTCTGTATACAGTAAAGCCTGTAATATAGTATACTTGCTAACTATAACAATTATGCAGTAAACAAACAAAGCCATGTTCTGTATTCAGGAAGAAAATAACTCTTGTGTACCCTCTGATGTTAAAGAGGTACATAAGTTTTGTTACACACAGCTTTCAGAGTTATGTTCTAGTTCTACACTAGAACCTCTATTACAGCCACAACAGAAGAACAGCAAGAAGCTATAAAAGCTGACACACAAAAAGAAGGCTTAACAGCTTTCGAAGACAGTTAGTCCATTAGATGTACACTTAGCTTCTGGCTGTTATGTGTGTGGTAGTGCTAAA
The DNA here is from genome assembly GCF_019279795.1 of Protopterus annectens. NCBI lineage: Eukaryota > Metazoa > Chordata > Ceratodontiformes > Protopteridae > Protopterus > Protopterus annectens. Next base: position 914,348,254 of record NC_056728.1, read on the forward strand.
TGATTTGCGTCTGTCAAAGTTGAAAAAATGTTGTGCTCATACACTTAACTAGTATTGGACAGGAGCAACTAAAACTCATATACCACATAGAACTATGAACAGGTTTCTCTGATCATAACTACAGTTACGTGTTCTTGACATGGCTGTCAAACTTCACCTCTTCAGCTTTGCTTCATTCTCAGGTTAAATTTCTTGACAGCCACTCTCAAACACATAACTTAGTTCTGACTCGAAACCTGATCATAATCCTCTATTTAGTGTGCAGGAGGCAGATATACATTTTATAACTTGACACTCCATTAAAAGCTAATAAGAAGTTATGTACTTAAAAGTTCCATGTTTGTAGTCCATCTCGCCTACATTCTTGCTGGATGGGTTCAAAGCCGATCCTCGGCTCAGACTCGGCTGATATTAAAGCTTGAGAGCTTTTACTGGCTTGAGGCTATACCCTATCCCATGCTGCACCACGGCAATTCCCTAGATCTTGTTTGCAAGAAAGTAACTAAATACATAACAGTAATTATATTATCAATAACTATGTACATACAAACAAAAGGACTTTGTTTTACTATCCATGCCATGTGGACAGACAACTATAACAAGGTCAGACAGCATAATGGATACTCCACCAGTTCCTCCACGATACAGGAAGGGGGAAGGAGGGTGGGATGCAAGAATGTAGGTGAGATGGACTACAAACATGGAATGTTATGGTAAGTACATAACTTCTTAATGCTATGTAGTCCTATCTCACCATAATTCTTGCTGGATGGGACAGCATCCCCAGCACCTTTATCCCGGGTGGCTCAAACAAAGAGACTCTTCAGCACAGTGGACCCAAGGATGACCTGTCCCGGGAGGCCAAATCCAATTTGTAATGAGTGACAAAGGTATGAGGTCTTGCCCAAGTAGCTGCTGCACAAATGGTATGAATTGAGAGCTTTGATTTGTAGGCGTATGAAGCTGATACTGCTCTAGTTGAATGGCCTTTTACTTTAGCAGGTAGTTGTTTCCCAACATATTTGTAAGCAAATGAGATGCAGTCTGAAAGCCATTTAGACAGAGTCACCTTAGAAGCAGGCAAGCCTTTGTTCTTCTCTAAGAAGGAAACAAACAATTGGTCCGATTTCCTGAAATCTTTAGTCCTGTGCAGGTAGGATCGGAGAATTCTATGGACATCTAACTGATGCAGTCTGTATTCTGATTTATTACTGTAATTTGGGAAGAATACTGGTAATTCAATAGTGTTTAGATTATGTTCTGAGCATACCTTAGGGAGGAAAGAAGGATTAGTTCTGAGGGAGACACTATCCTTATGGAATATAATATATGGAGGTCGAATGGTCAGAGCTTGCAATTCTGAAACCCTCCTAGCAGATGTTATAGCTACTAAGAACAATGTCTTCCAAGACAACCATTTCAAGTCAGGTGAAGATGACAGTTTGAATGGTGGAGAAATCAATGAGGTCAGAACTAAGTTTAAGTCCCAGGGCTCTGGAGGTTGCCTGATTGGAGGTCTGAGAAGGAGGACTCCTTTCAAAAAGTTTTTAGATAAAGAGTGGGACATAATAGGATTTCCCATGTTCCCAAAATGATAATTTGAGATGGCAGCCAACTGAACCCTAATGATAGCAGCTGCAGCTCCTTCTTGAAAAATAGATGCAAGGAAGGACAGGATAGACTCTATAGGGGCAGAGTAGGGATCTATGCCTTATTTAGCCGCCCAAATGGAAAAAACTTTTTCATTTGCTGGAATATAATTTCCTGGTGGAAGGTTTGTGTGAAGAAATGAGGAAGTGTTTAACGGCAGGAGAAAGGGATATTCTTGGAACTGGAGCAGCCATGCTGTCAATTTCAGGGTTTGGATGGTAGGATGGAACTGTCCTGATTGGTGAATCAGAAGGTCTGAAGACGGTTCCAGAATCCATGGTTCCTCCAAGAGACAGGGCCACAGGAAGGGGAACCAGACTTGGTAAGGTCAGTAAGGAGCAATGAGGATCAGGGTACTCTTCAACAGTTTTGCTTTCTGAATCACTTTGGGTATGAGAGGAAAGGGTGGAAAAGCATAAAGAAGTCCCAGGGGCCAATTGTGGACCAGAGCGTCCCTGGGTGACATCCCCAGATGGGGAATGAGGGCAAAGTAGTTGCTGCATTTGGCATTCATGTACATGGCAAATAGGTCGCAGCAAGGGTGGCCCCATTTTCGGAAAATCTCTTCTGCAACTTAAGTTTTCAGGGACCACTCATGAGGCATCAGAATTGCTCAACTCAGTTTGTCTGCCATCACATTGGACTTCCCCAGAATGTGTGTTGCTACCAGAAAACGTTGAGAGTTCATCACCCATTTCCATAATCTTTGTAACTCTTGACAAAGTGGGTAAGACTTTGTTCCCCCTTGCTTATATACCACACTACAGACATGTCTGACTGAATCACAGTTGTCCCTGTGGGAAGAGAACTGTGAAGTGCTTGCAATGTGTATAGCACTGCTCTCATCTCCAGAACATTTATGTGCAAGTGGTTCTCGTGATCCTGCCAGATACCTTGGACCATCATTCCCGCCCTATCTGGGAAGTGTCCGTGGTCAAGACTGCATTTTGTTGAGGGAGAACAAGGAGATGACCTAGATAAAGCTGATCTCTACATAACCACCATATTAGATCCTTCTTGCAGGAGTTTGCAATGGGTATTTGGTGGGACAAGGGTAGATCCTGCATTGACCAGTGGGCAAATAGTAGCCATTGAAGTACTCTCATGTGTAGATGGGCTAGGGGAACTAAAAGAATGGTGGATGCCATTGTCTCTGGAACTTGAAGAACTATCCTGGCCTGTACTTTGTCTTTGGTCAGTAAGAATCTGACTTGGTTGTGCAACGATTCTATCCTTTCTTGTGTCAGTTTTGCTATGTCTATGTCTGAGCCTTAGAAGACAATGTGCTGCGATGGAGATAAGGTGGATTTTTTTTTTAGATTTACTGTAATTCCTAATCTGGCACACAAGGATAGAGTCTCGTCCCTGGCTCAGATTAGTTGGTGCTTGGTGGTAGCAGTGAGGAGCCAGTCTAAATACAAAACACCTGGAATCCCTGACGTCTCAGTTGAGCCATGTCCACTGCCATACATTTGGTGAACACTCTGGGGGCTGTAGTGAGGCCAAAGGGCAGTGTTTGAAAATGAAAATGACTGACTCCCAGACAAAAGTGCAGATGTCTTCTGGAGCACCTGTCCATTTTGATATGATAGTATGCGTCTTGAAGATCTATGGCGCACATCCAATTGTCTTTTCCGATCAACAAAAAAAGTGACTGCAGAGTGGTCATACAGAACTTCAATTTTTTACAGACTTGTTTAGCTTGCTGAGATCTAAAATTAATCTCCAGTCCCCGGTCTTTTGTGGAACTAAAAAGAATCGTTAAGTTCCGGATCCTATTTGCTCTGTGGGGACTTCTTGGATGACTTTTTTGAAGCAACAAGATGACATCTGATGTTGCACGGTCTATTTGATTGGGTGGTACATCTGGTAAAGACCAATTTGTAGGGGAATCTGAAACAAAGGGAATGAGGTAACCTCTGGAAATTATATTTTCTGCCCATCGATCTTGGGAAATTTGTAGCCAGGCACTTGGTTACAGTGAGAGATGACCCCTAACTGCCTCCAGGGACAGACAGTCGGGCAACCCCTCGGGGGCGATGAAAGGGTCAACCAGATAAAGCATCTCTATCACCCTGGTGTTGCGGACCCTCTCTGCCACGAGCACAGCGCCTTCCATTATAACCTCCCCCTTTGCCTCTAGGGGAGAGTTGACCTTGTGCTTGAGGGAAACCTTTTTGGGATTTAAGGAACCACATTTTCCCTCCTGTTTGACCCTTGGAATAGGGTCTGGAAGGAAAGGAGAAATGGACTCTGACAGCAGATAATATTTTCCCTTCCTCCTTGCACCTGGTCAAAGTCTCTTCTACCTGAGGTCCAAAAAAAGAGGATGTTGGTAAAGGAAGAGTTGAAGAATTCTGTAAAGTTACGTTGATGCATCCAGGAATGTTTCCTAAGAGAGATCCCTGCTGTGGCCACCCTGCTCGCTCCGTCAGCTGCATAGGAAATCAGCCTCATGGAGGAGTTAGCATTAGAGGTAAGGGTGGAGAGCTGTGCAGATACCTTGTCAGCGGATCCCAAAGCTACTGAACCCTGAAGAGCATCTCCCAGCTCCTTTAGGATATCCCTTTGAAACCTAGTAAAGTAAGACAGGTAATTCAGCGATCGTAAAGTAAAGGCCACTGAAGAAAAGGTACACTTTCCATACTTATCCATCATCCTAGACTCTTTGTTAGGAGGATGGATATTTGAGGATGTCTCAGATAACTCCTTAATTGTGGCTGCTACTACCACCATAGCATCCACAGGTACTCCCTTGGTTAGAAAAAATTTGTCTTCTGGAGCAGTGATACATTTGTTTGGCCTCCTTGGGACAGGCTCCACTGTGTCCAGAGAGGTCCAAGCTTTCTGAGATATGACCTCTAACAGTTGGTCATATGGCAGTGTCACCCAGGAGGTGGAAGGTCGGGAACCAAAAGCCTCAATGTACACTGATTCATCCTCAGTAGGGTTAGAGTTCTTCCAATCACCCCTCTGTCTAAGGATTTTAAGGAGGTCCGCAAAAGAGACATCCTTAGAGGGGGATCTTGGGGACCCTTCTGACTCATTCAAATCAGTGAGAGACTCGGGTGAGTCAATGTGCTTCCTCTTACAAACTCTCTTCCGAGGGACCTCTCCAGGGGAGTAATCTGGGGAGGTCTCAGAAGTGGGGACACCTCCAATGAGGGCTCCTTGGGGCTCTGGTTCCCTATGCTTAGGGGTAGGTGGGGGAGAAGAGGCTGCTGCCAGCTGCTGGAGGGACATTGGGTCCAATGGCAGAGCTTTAGCACTAGACAAAGCTTTCTCTATTGCTTCGAAAGCTTTACCACCCCACTCCGAGGAAACAGAAGGTTGACTCCAAGAAGGAGGGGCAGACTCTGAAGCGGATGTGGGAGCCAAGCTTACCTGAGCCGAAGCACCGAGAGGGTCAGTTCCAAAGAAAGAATGGGGTGACTATCCCTCTCGGAGATGACCGGAGAGCATTGGCTCCCAGACTCCTCGGTTCCAGACTGAGCCGATGAGGTCAGAGTTATCGGTTCCGAGGAAGCAGGAAGAATTCTTGGAACAGAAGGTTCCAGCACTAAAAGACCCGAAACATTACACTCCAAGAGCGAAGCAGTCAGAGGAGGAACAGTAGACTGAAGATGGGACTGCTCCAAAGCCTTTGGATATGGAGGAGCTAAAATTTTTGCCAGCACCGGGTCACAGAGCGGCCTCTTCACCACCTGCTCTACATCCTCATCAGAAAGTTTCCTGGAGGAACAGGTGGAGATAGATGGAGATCTCCTCCTTTCCAAAATTGGAGAGTTTAAGGTTTGTGAAACTGGTTCCAAAATCAGTGAGTGTCTTGACAGAGAAGATGGTCTCAGCACTGACGAAACAGATGGCACCGAGACTTAAGAAGCAGAATTGGAGCCAGAACTCTTCGGTTCCGTTGCTTTTGCTTTCTTTGTCGGTACCGAAGCAGGAACCAATGCAGATTTCCTTTTATGGCTTTTAGGAAGTGTCTGACCTTGTTCCAGCTGTTCTTGGAAGGAACTAGTCATAAGGCCCCTATTGATGACTTTTATTTTCCTTTCATTAAGAACCCAGGTGCTGAAAGCATGACAGAAGGTACAGGGTTCTTGCAAATGAGCCTCTCCAAGACAGTACACACAACTGGTGTGACTGTCAGTCAATGACATTTTTTGAGAACATTTATCCCATTTTTTAAAGCCAGAAGGGTGGTATACTTTGTGTTCTCTGTCTTTATCCTTCGACATATTTCTAAGAAAGAACAAATACAATAACAAAACCCGTTAGTACAACTATAAGAAGAAGTATATATATTTTAGTTTTTTTACATATAAAAGAAAAAAAACTAGCACACAGAGAGGAAAGACCCTCTAATTTAAACGGGCAACTATGGCCCTCTAACTAAAACGGTCCGTACAATCCTTAAAGAAAGGGGACAGGGGCAGCAAACACTCAACAATCACTCAGATAATAAGGAAAAACTATTAATGAGAAAAGTGAAGAGATATAGTAAAAAAAATCAAAATATTTCACTTAGCCAGTGAGCCAGTAAGAAGACAACCTCGAAGCTTTTGCGGCAAACGAGATCTGGGGAATTGTTGTGGTGCACCATGGGATAGGGGACAGCATCGAGCCAGTAAAAGCTCTCGAGCTTTAGTATCGATAGAGTCAGAGTTGAACCTATCCAGCAAGAATTACGGCGAGATAGGACTACATAACATCCACTGTTTTCTGTATAGCCTGTACTTAGATGGCAGCTTTACACCTGGCTACTATTTCTAATTGTACATTTTTGTTCTACTCTGCAGGCCACTGAAGTATTTAGTTTGTCAGTAAATTTATCAAAATTACAACAGATTCCTTGGCCGGGTTACTAGGCTACTTTTGGTGTTCATTTACAAGAAACCCTGTATCATCTAAATTTCCCTTACTTCTGTAACAACCTCTAGAAAAAAACATCAACAGTTGTTTTGTTCTTGAGAGCCGGCAGCTATACACTTTATAAACAACAAGTTACATAAAAAGTTCAGTAATAGAGCTGGCAAGAGAGCACACTGCAAACAGACTCTTAATTTTGCGTCTATATTATATTATCATACGATTAATATCTAAACAAAATATTGAACAAATGGAACAGCATATTTTTTCCCAAAAATTTGCTGCTCCGTAAAAAAAACAACAAACACAAATTTAAGTGGGGGGCTTTGCCCTAGACACCCCCCGATGTGGGGGGCTGTGCCCCCCCCACACCCCCTACTTAAATATACCAACTCCGAGATCGCACCATAGTGGAGGAAATGGCAAAGTCCCAAAGACAGCCCGCCAAATTTTTTCTCTGGGAAAAATTTTGAAGTTCCGTGACTTCACTATTTTGCCATTTCGACAGTATCGGATCAACTACATAGCATTTACTATTTAGTCCATTCGATACTGTCATACAGACCCTTAATTTCAATGTTGATCTAGCAGTAAAGTTACATCAGTTAGCAAAGAGATTAATTACAGTGTCAATCACAAAACAATACAAGTATATCTCCTTAAATCTAAAATGAAAACATGGAAAATCAGTATAACAGCATAAGTAACTGAAAGCAGTACTTTGCACTGTCATTCACTTAAGAGGCAGCAGTTGCCTCAGGCTCAACAATACAGCATTAGAGCTACTAATAGCATGGATAAAATACATCTCATTATAAGTAGTCAAAAAGCCCCATTTATTATCCAAATATCAGAAAATATATATATCATGTGTCTAACTCTCAAATACTCTGTTTCAGTTACTAGTAACCTGACAATAATAACTCATCAAATGTGCCAGAGCCCATCTAACCTCTACAGTACTTAATCCAATCCAAAGAAAATTGACAAAAAAATGTGTTGGCTTAACTATCTCAGCACACTAAAAATATCATCAGCAGGTGATATTAACCCATGTTTATCTAAGCACACAATAAATTCAAGGTGATAATTACAAAACTGTCAAAGGATTGAAAACACTCCATCAATGCAGGCAGGCAAATAACAAATGAGATGAATTGTGAGCATCAAGCAAGGATGTTGATTCTGCCATTACAGAAATGTGGAAAAACAGAACATTCATTCCTTACTTTTTTAACAAAGCCAGCTACACCTTGGCTGGGGCCAATAGATTCAGAAACAAAATTAGTGGTGGGGTACTTTTATGGATTAAGTCTTCATAGTCTAACACACCTTGTTAAAACAGATGCTAGGTCAAAGCCAAAGAGAGGAAAGACAAACTTCTGGATCTAGTACTTAAAACTATTCCTCACCAATGCAGACTAGTTTCAAAGAACTTAACTGCACCAAGTAATCATTACCCAATAGTAGTAATTTTAACACACCCCCCCGTTATTTTTAAAGCAACACTATACACATACTTAGTTAAATGCAATAGAATAGTCCCACCTATACCAGTGGGAAGACCATCTTTATGTTCTTGAAAAGTTCACTACAATAATAAACATAAACCTTGACAAACTCATGTTACAAGAAAGTAGACGTATAAAATATGTCATTGAATTGCAGTAGATATACACAAACAAATGAAATCAAGGGTGAAGGCCTGGCATGGGTGAAAATAATTGCAAATTCACAGGACCATAATGGTCTTCCCTCATTATGAGAAAGGTACAGATGCTGTCTATAAAAGCAGACGAAACTATATATGTGACAGGCCCCCATCTTCCTCTCGGTCTAAATTAGTTTGAAAGCTCATTAACGATACAACTACTTTTTAAAAAAATATTTTTATTAACACAAAGACAAATTTGCCAACAACCCATTACAATATTTTAAATATAACACAGAAAATGTTAAATTCAATAGCCATGTGCAGTACTGTGCAAAATATGATTTTACTATGTTTTTATGTAATATTTCTTATTACAACAAATCTTCCACTACTCCAAACTGGGGCTGCTTTATTACAATTATAGTGGCCAAACTGTCATCAAATGTATAGTATAAACACCCTTTTATGTTATTAATGTTTAGAAGAATACCAAATTCACTGAAGCACTAACTGTAAATAAATCAGTTTTTGTTTTTACTAATATTAGCATAAAAGTTTCCTGATGTGAACTGCATGTCACTTGCTAAAATACATATTATTTCTGTATGGTATTCAGTCAGAGATATTTTACACATGAGTTGAGGGAGAGAAAAATGCCAATCATATTAGGTAAGAAAGTATTCTTTCTTAGTTGCAATGTATCCAGACTTTATATTATAGCAAGATAGGGAATGCTGGAATGGAGCAAGTTAGAGTTAATATAATATTGTGATCTTTGACTGCTGGAGAGGAATGTAAATATGCACTGATAATATTGTGTATAGTATTATAAGATAATTTCTATTTTTATAGAGGTGGATGTCTAATTGGTGATTTAGTTTAAACAGACTTTTTTTAAGTTGTTGTGTTTTTCAGCTTTTCCCGGTTAGGGGTCGCCACAGCGGAACTCCAGTCCACTAATGACTGGCAGTAGATTTTTACGTGCTGAGTTGCCGGCTCTGACGCACAACCTTCAACGAAGGTACACCCATTTACGCACGTCTCCACACAGAAGATGCTCTAGCTGAGAATCGAACAGGACACATCTTACTGTGAGGCGACAACGCTACTGCAGCACCACCACCACAGTATTTTTTAAGTAAATACTTAAAAACAAGAGAAAATTATGAAATGCATGAAAATAGATGTACTTTCTTGCATTTCAGGAGTAACTTGCTGGCATTTTCCATTAGCACCTACTTCTGGATGAAGGCAAGCAGCATGCAGGTGTGAACAATTAATTATGAGAGGTCTAATACAGTGTGTTCTGAGTGGCCTCTTCTGTGGATCTGAGATATATAATGAAATTAACTTTTAAAAATGTACTAGCAAGCAGTTAAGCAAATAAGAAAATGAAGTTTGATACTGATGTACAGGCATTTATGTAAAAACACAATGAAAATGAAAGAAAATTACAAAAAAAATGGAGAAGGGCATTCTTTCTTGTGTTTGCAAAAATAACTAGCTGGGCTTTCCAATAGCACTAGCGTATGGTTAAAGACAAGCATCCTGCAGCTAAAACAATGAATTATTACAGATCTGACTTACCTTTTCTGGAGAGCTGTGAGATACAGTCTAATAAACTTCTGAAGAGGTATTAGCAAGTAGTTCACTGAGAAAGTAAGATAAGAAAATAAGTCTGAAACTATGAAAAATAAATAGTTTATAAGTAACTGACTCCCCCAGCAACCATTTTACCTGAATGCAATAAATGTAGGAGTGCACCATTTAATTTATTTAATGTTAGCTGATGTAAACTTTCTTCTGGCCAAAAGTTAATGTTTACTGAAGCCATGCACATTCTTTTTCATACTTAGGAGGGCAAAATGGAAGATAAGAACAGTTAGCAATCTGAGTACGCAGGAGCACAGGCTTGAACAAGAACCTCAGCATTGCTAAACTTAACTTTATAATAGGCAATATCTGTGAGAGCATTTTGTAGCAGCTGTTCCTATTTGGAGGGGTAAATTCCTGGCTTTGGAAAGCATATATAATTTTCTGTCTCTATTACAAGTTAAAACAGGATCCGTGGTTTGAAAAGATATTTGGTTTCAAAAAAAGTTCAGAAAAAGCAGCTATGTACAATATCAGACTGTGAACCACTAGTGCCTCCATGCAAGTTGCTAGATAGAAGCATATATTGTAAATAACTGCTACATGTAATACGTGGGAGCAATGTTTTTTTTATCAGAATGATCAGAATGGAGGCTTTGTCAACGTGAAAACAGAAAGTAAATGGCTTTACATGTACAGCCAAAAAGGAGAGGATGTTGCATATACTGAATTTATATAACATACAAACCTTTCCCAACTATCAAACCACTAAATACCAGAAACTCAAATATACTGTTACACTTCCTCCTTTGCATCCCCTTTGCCCCCATAATGGTATAATGGTATAATCTCTGTTTAACACTGAAAAACATACCCAGACATATCCTTTTAGCTCCAACTCTCTCTCTCTCTCTCTCTTATGCATTATTCAATGCAAAAAACATCACAAATATGATTGATAGTATTAATTCCTTGCTAAACTTCTACTTCCCTGATCTGTTAGCGATTAATGAGTCTTGGCTCAAAAACAATCAGCAGCACATGTACTGCTTCTTTTCCAGCTGTAAGTATTACTCTGATGCCTGGCCAGGCAAAAGTAAGAGAAAATGTCATCTACTGCACAAATCAGCACTTAGCATCTCACTAGTTGCCAAAGCTGATTCTTCCACTGATTCTGACACCATCTGGCGCCTAACCAAACACCCAAATAAATTCTCACAGCAACTTTACCTTGCCATTGACTAACTGCCACATCCAGCATCAGTCCTTAAATCCAAGTGTCCACACTTTATCACATCAAACCCAATAAACACATTATTATTACTCTTGAGGATTTCAATGTAAACTTACTAGGTCATAGGTAAAACATGACCTAACTGAATATCTTGCTGATCACAAGACACTCCAATTAGTGGACATTCCACTAGATTCAACCTCAAATCAATCACCTATGATTACTTTATCTCATAATTACTTCCACCCTGACAATATCTCCATCTCCATTCACTTTCATACCTTCAGAGACCATTGCCTATTACCTTAACAATGTCTTACAATCACATACTCCCCCAACAATAATTTTCTTCAGGCCTAAGCCTCTGTATAAACTTTCTATCTACATGCAAATCATTCATCTGTTGAGTGGTCCACAGCACATTCTCTTACTGATGCTAACACAGCTGCCAACAAATTTTCAAAATTTCATCTCTCACTTCAGCATGGACACTTTCCCAAAGTCATCAGACTTCCAAAGGACCGATTTATTGGCTCAAAAAAGAACTTAAAACTCTAATGAAACTATGAGACAAAGCCTGGGAAAATTGGAAACAAAACCTTACTCCCAGCAATCAATAGCATTATGCATCTGTGAGGAACATCACCAAACAAGGCTATCTGGATACCCAAAGCCAAACATCTAAACTAGCACAAATCCTCCTCCTTTGTTCACCAAGCAATTCTGAAAGGAGGTTAATAATGTAACAGGAAGATCTCCTCTAAATGAAGCAGCCAGTCTAGGCTTCAAATCTTACACTTCCAGGGGACCTGTTGCCATCTGACTCCCTCCATTCTACAAACACTTTACTCAGACAGTAAAATCCCCAATAATTTACACCATCCTCTTACGCCTCTCAAATAACTACTTTGCATATTCTACTTATACATGAAATCCCATTTGACTCTCCTCCTGGACCTGACAGTATTTGCTCATGGTTTGTTTATCACTGCAAATACTACGTTACTACCTCAGTAAAACAGATCTATAACCTCTGCCTCTCAACCCATACTATCCCAAATATCTAGAATCCTCCTTTGTCAGACGTATACCAGAAGAATCTAAGAAAAGCTCCTACATTCACTTTTGCTTGATATGTATACCACCTATGCTAGGTAAGGTCCTATCAAAGTCATTTGCAATCAAATTACTTCTTACCTACAATTACATCACTTGCTTTCCAGCAAACAACATGGCTTGTGGGTGAGAGAAGCACCCTGAAAGCACTTTGGACTCTAACTGATGACAATGTATCCAATATGGATCAGAGTACTCTGACTATTGCTGTTTATTGACCCTACCACAGGCCTTTGATACAGTCAATGACTCAGTCCTACTTATCCATCTGCAAAACATCAGCATCAGCCCTGAACCACCAATTGATTCAAAGACTTCCTATATAACAAATCCTTTTGGGTAAAGATAGGGTCTACTTTTACTGTCACTGTCTACACTCACTTATGTGTTGAAAAATGGCTCCATTTTGTCCAATTTCTGTTCTTGGACTTGCTTAGTAAATTCAACCTTGATTTATGCCAGCTTTCACCACTTCTGTACAATGATGTGGTCATCTATAGGTCTAAAGCCTTTAGAAAATCCACTGAAATCCAGCTCCAAAAAGACCAACTTTAAATGCATATTTGGCTCACATATAAAAAAAACATTATTCAACCCTAAAAAAGTTAATGTCCATGTAATATGACACCCAGAATACTAGTAGGGTTGCCAGCTTTCTTTGTAGCTAAAACCGGACTAAGGCCACGCCCCTCGCATCGCCAATAACTCCACCCATTCCCACCCCCTCTCATACATGCTCCACCCATTTTGTGACATCAGCTGATGGGAACACCCTCTTTTTTTGTTCCAGATGCCTGCTTTCAGCCGATTTCTCCCCAGTTGCCATAAACACTGTTCAAAACTCTCAGTGTGCATACGGTCTTCTGCTTTATTTCTACAGTGATTACAGATATTTGGATTTAATTTAAAACATTTAAATCAAATTTTATACCACAAACCACCGATACACATTTGCTAAACAAAGCAACGTGAACAACGAGATACTGTGCAAGTAACATATTTACTAGTCACATTGTTTGAAGCATCATGATTATGGCATGCCTAACATGGATCCCCTTCCCCATAAAAGATGAAAAAACCCAGAAAAAGATTATATTAGTTGGGGGTTGGCGACATGCAAGGCAGAATTGCAAGACAGTAATACATGTTACTTAGTGTATATAATGTATTACTCTTGATAAAAAATTATTTTTGTCAACAGAGCTTTTCTCCCAGGGCCGCCACTGAAAATGAGATATTTTTGGGTCAGTCAGACTTTCCGGTAAACAAATGTAAAATACAAATTAAAATAAAATAAAAATAATCCATCCCTTCCCAAAAAAGGATCTATCCAAGCACAACAGCAGACTACACAGACTACAGACCTGCTTCCAATTCATGTCAATATTTTGAAAAAATTAGTCTACTTTCAGACATGTGAATATCTCCAAAAATACAAAACACTATCTAGGCACCAGCATGTGTCTCATGTAGGCAGAAATACAATGACATATGTATGGCCATTAACAAATGATGAACTCCAAACACTGACAAATGACACCAGACAAGAATAGTAACTAACTGTTGATCTGGCTGATGCTTCTAACATGGTCAGCCATCAACTCCTTGTGACAACACTTAAGACATTATGTGCTTGACTCAGTATTACCGCTAATAACCCACATTTACCACACCATAACTCACTGCAGGCCTCAAAACTTTATCACCTTACCTATGCTGTTCTATTTTTTCTGACCTCTTCAACTAGGCTACATCAAATCAAAGTCCTTATGACAAAAATTACAGTAAAACCTAAGCTAAATTATAAATGGCTTCACACTTATATACAATAATTTCATCAAGAAATCTCAGCTGTGACATTCACTCTATCATTGCACACACGCACAAGCACGTGCACATACAAATACACAATTCTGGTTCTCTTTTCATAGTATTCACATCACATTACAGGCAGAAGAACAGCTAAAACTTTTACTTTTAAAAGTCTGAAAAATGAACTGTCTTGCACAGGAAGTTATCTACCTCCTTTACAATTCCTAATGGGCCAAAACTATAGCAGAACTTACAGGCTGTTAAACTTCAAAATACACCATCTGAGACTGAGATATGACCCATCTTATTGGTAAGGTTTGTTGGCTGTCTCACTTGAAGATCGTGATATAACCTGGCCCAGAGATCCTACAAGCACTGCTTATGTGTAGCATTATTTTTAAATTCTATAAGTACTTAAATTCAAAACCAAGTAAATACAAATATCAGAATGTGTCATTCTGTCAGAAACTGAAACTCAAATGCCTTTTTATTTGACTATTTTCAGAGTTTGCAAAAATTGCAAGTTGTAAATAACAGGCATGTTTCTGTTTTGGTTCTGAAATGTTTAACATCATCAAACAATAACCTGGCTTAAAGATCATGAAAATACTTTGGATTATTAATTCCATCACAAATATATATTTTTTCCAGAACAGTAATCACACACACTCTGTGTAAGAGAAGACTGTAATGCTGTAACAAGTGCCAGACATGTTCTTGACTGGTAACAGCATGTATACTGATAATAAATAAGCCTTCTCTCCGCATGAATCTGCTGCAACATACTCACAACTAGTGTAATTTATCCTCAACTAACCATCCATCTCATTTAAATACTATCATCCTCCAATGTTCGTTCCCCAACTACAAATCCACCAGATACAGCATCAAGTGCATTCTCTAAGTTCAAACACTGGACAGAGACACCCTACCCAAGAAACTACCGGTATTTTACAAACAGCAATGTACCCCACCCACAGCATAAAAAAAAACACTAGGCATCAAACACAAGCACTGACCACGCTGTTTAAATCCCCACATCCACAACCCAAATGTTCAGCTCCCCAGTCAATACTGTCCTTCACGTCTGGACTTTAGGAAACCCTTACTTTAACACGATTTTCCAGACATAATTCACAGCATGATCCGGTGCCCAAGCCTGAGAGGGGGGTGCCTTACCTAGCCAAGTCCTCCCTATCTCTTCACATCACATATTTTAACAATAATGCCACTGACTCTACCATTCCCTTTAGATAGCTGTGTAAACGGCAAGACCAATCCCTCAGCATACAAGAACACATTGAGAAACTATGAATCAAAATCAAATAACTACTTTTCTGAGCCAACAAGATTTCGTAATTTGTCTCTACCCATGCCAGAGCAGCAACAGGCAAGTGTATCGTTCTCACACAACTTGAGGACTCCCCTTGGTTATCTTTACTTCTATAAAAAAAATAACCACCCTTCAAAGCCTGTCAAATACATTTGCCACTTCATATCAAACTCCCAAAGAAATCAACATCATTGCTTCACTCTGAGGCTAAATGTGTGACAGAGTCAGCCACTGCTACTTTCTTTTCAAATTACATCATCAAGGTTACCTTCTTCCCCTCTCATCTCAAAGCTGCTTGCTGCATCTATAAACTATAACCTCAGGAGCCAAGACAGAAGTGACCCATCTCTACAAATACCTTATTTCAGTCTACAGTTTACTATTCAGAGCTTCACAGTCCTTGCCTCAAATCTTTGGCAGTCATTTCTTCATGACCTAGTTGAACTCAGGGACTTCTCAGTTCTGAGAAATCAGTTCAAACACTTTCAAATAAAACGGTATGGATGGAACTGTCACAATACAGGGTATGTCACATAACTTTCCACCCCCCATCAGAGCAGGTCCATATCAAGAGACCCTCCCTGTTACCCTCTTTCTATTTAAATACTTATTCTCAACTGTCTACTTACCTACCTGCTAGATAATACTTAACTGTTTTAACACAACTCCACAGAATCTAGTCCTTCACACAATCAACAAGGGGCTAATGTACAGATGATATTCTACTTATACAGTTGAATTATCTGCTCTTAGGCTTACTCTCCAGCTTTATAATTTTCTCCATGTCTCCTTTCTCTTCTCCTCTTTTTTTCCTTTTTCCCATGTAAATATCTACATATATTTTGCTTTTTAAATGTTTGACTTCAACAAGTATGTGAATCTGTATGCAACTGCACGATTTTCTGTAAACATGTATTATATATGTTCACCTCTATGCATAGTTCCTTAGACTCAAGTATTTTATATATATATTATATTATATATATTATATATTTTATATATTAGTAAGGATGAGGACTTTCTCGAGGAATGTGCACTAATGAAAATGATGTTTTTGAGCCGTGCCTATCCTCCTAAATTGGTAGACGATCTTATTAGTGAGGTTTCACAGAAAAGGTCATCTAAGTTCTATGAGCCTCTTTTGCCAGTCAAAATACATATCACGCCTATGTCAACAGTCTCACCAACTTTGGAGCAGCACCCAGAAAGTATTAGTGTACCTGATTGTCTAGAACTGCCTAGATTTATTACTACATTCACAGTTGACAGTTCTAGTCTATGGCACATCATTTATAAGAATTAGCATTTATTTAGAGCTGACCCATTAGTCTCTTCTAAATTGGGTTCCTCCCCGAAAGTGACATACAGAAAGACCAAGAACCTCAAATCATGGTTTGAGCAGAAATCTTTACAAACAAAATCACCAGGCATGTTTAAGTGCCAATCTTGTAATTATTGTAAGTTTATCCAGGAATCGAACAGATTTTCCGTCCAAAACCATGAGTTCCATTTAAAATGTAGGGTAAACTGCAATTTCACCATGCTGGTCTACTTGGCCCAGTGCCAAAACTGTCCAGGGTTTTACATCGGTAAGACTGAGCGTAAGCTCAGGGACCGCATATATGAACATATGTACGCTATAAGGAAACATAAGGAAACAAATGCGTTGGCCAGGCACATCTTGGACCACCCCACTCACCACTTTAAATTCATTGGAATTGAACAAGTAGTACAGGACAGTAGAGGTGGGCCAACACAGCTTAGGTTGCTGGAAAAGGAACTACATTGGCAAATTAGATTAGAAGCATACAACATGCCAGGCTTGAATGAAGCTTGTTCCATTTCTAGTGTCCTTCGCATTTTGAGTTTAAAAAGATAACTCAAGTGTAGGTTTTTTTTAGAGTAGGTTGATCCATCAGATATGTCTTGGGGTTACATTTTACACTTGCTCCTTAGTCATTTTGGTTTCTTGGTATTGATTTAAGCGTCAACTTACTGATTAGTGGCTCTCTTGTTTTTATTTTTAAAGGACACTTGTATGAGTTTCAAGTTTTTAGGTATTTTTAGTTTACACACACTTTTTGTTTATATATATCATATATTTTTTAACATACTTTTTTACATTCACCTTTATTGTGAATTCACGATCAATGTGAATCGAATTTGATGCATATGCGTTTTTAGCTAGTCTGCCTAATGGATGTTTTGTATTTATTCTGTTAATGCAAATCACGTATCATGTAGGCAGTTTAGGTGACTTTTTATGTAGGTCCTTTTTATATTTCAAATTCAACAATTAGTCTTGTTGTTTTCAGCAGGATTTACTGGATTTATTTACTTACTATTACCTTTAAATGTGTTTACCTTTAACAGTGTAATATCAATTAATTGGTTCCAATTTTAATATGATGTCACACTATTTAAAGTTTGTTAATCGTCGAAATCATGTTTTCTGAAGAAGTTCGCCTAGGAGGCAAACGAAAAGCGCTTCAATAAATTTTCCTTGGACCATTTGAGAGGCTTCTTTCCTGGCACTGTTACTTTCCCACGACAGTGACTGGTTTTGTATTTGGGCACTAAGTCTGTATGGTTCTTCATTTTATGGTTCACTCCTTTTGAATTTTACAAGTATTTTATATATTAACAAAAATTGATGTACAATTTTAGGTTACTATTCATGCAATCCTGGTTGAACTCCATTTGCTTACATTGCATTTATATATATATATATATATATATATATATATATATATATATATATATATACACACACATATCAGTAGAGGTAGAGAGAGAGAGAGAGAGAGATGGTGAAAAACAACCACAAAGAGATCCACAAGTCTGCAGAAAATACGCTTTATTCCTCTGACATCTCGGCCGTAGCCTTCAAGCAACATTAAGACCCATTAAAGCGTAAAGCAAAAGTGCACTTTTGCAAAAGCCGGTTCTCCGAACTGGGAAAAAAAAAAAAACTGATTTAAAGGGGGGGGGGGGGTGCTGCCCTACTTAAATATACTAACACCGAGATCACACTATAGGGGGGAAAAAAAGATACATTTCCTTATCCCCACTGTAATGTGCTTTGGAGAACCGGATTTTGTGAAAGTGCAATTTCGATTTAGTGCACTTTTGCTTAAATGGGTTCGATCTTCTGGTTGTCGAGAAAGTGAGTTTTCGACAATCAGTAGTAGACCCATAAATAAAAAAAAAAATATATATATATATATATATATATATATATATATATATATATATATATATATATACACACACACACACACACACACACGCACATACTAAGTACCAGTTAAACACAGAGTAGTTACATTTCTATTTACATTTATACGCAAACAGTAGTAGTTACATTTATACATTCTATGATTTTACAGAGGTGGAAGCTACTAAAGAGAAAGCTCACTTGTAACTTAGTGGATTATACAGGCAGTAGTTATGTATAAAAATTGATTTGTCATTTCAGTGAGAGGTTGAGTGTATTCTGTTTAAGGAGAGTGTTGTACGGTGAACACAAAGTCTCAACCTTGGGATAATGTGCAGGACCAGGAGTGGTTAAAATGTTGTTTAAGCAGTGATTTAAAACTACTGAGTTTGTTAGAGAGTTTTATTTGCATGGGGATACTATTCCAGAATTTAGCAATGTATTGGGAGTAAAACGAGTCTCCTGCAACATTATTTGACTTATTTATAAGTTATAAGAATTTGTTACTAGAGCAGAGGTCCCTTGCTGGACAGTAGGGTAGTAATAAGTTATGTAGTGCAGGGCATTTTTCCTGGATGACGAATGAGTTTGTGTACTATAGTTAGTTGTGACTATGTTAGGTAGTTGTGTTGTTCAAGCCAGTTTATGACACTGGTGGGTCCTATGAAGAAGACTGGTAGCAAATTTTGTTATTTTATTGTAGCAGGAGGCAAGTTTCTCTGAGTATTGTTTGTTAGGACAGGAGCAGCGTATAAGAGAGCTGGCAATAGGAAGGTGGTGGCAGAGTTTTTCTTGCAGTATTTGTAAGAAATCCATTGATCCTATAAAAGGAGCCTACTTTCTGGTGTGTAAATTAAATGGTGTGCGGTATATGCTGGTCATATTTGAGTCTGTTATAACACCTACGTACTGTGAGGTACGGTTTCAGTGACAGTATTATTTGCTGACTTTATGGCAAAAGATTGCTTTTGATTTTGGCAACTTCTTGAGTCTTTGAGCCAGGTTTCTACAGAGAAGAAAGATTTTTGGTAATGTCTTGCAGCTTATTTATTGTTGAGGCTGCACATATTAATGTTGAGTCATCTGCATACTGAACTAAACTAGCATGGTGAGCGGAGGTGTGGAGGTCATTAATAAATATATTAAGTAGTAGAGGACTCAGGATAGATAATATTTAGGGGGGAGAGAATTGATATTGGTCTATAGTTATTAAACTGTGTAGATATGCTGCCTTGTGCAGTGGTATGATGTAGGATTTTATCCACAGTGATGGAATATATTTTTTGTTACGGACTTATTAATTAGTATGGACACAGGGCAGGCTTTGATTTCTGCAGCCATTTTAGGTAGCCTGATGGCAGTTGGTCAATGGCTGCAAAAGCAGTTTTTAGTTTAAGGATCAACTTCCTTTTGAGCGAAGTAGGTACTGGACTAAAATCAAAGAGCTGTGTGTGGTTTGGATTTGACATGGGTAGAGAGAGGGGTTAGATGTGAGCAGCCAGGGTGGTGCAGCGGTTAGCGTTGCTGCCTCACAGCAAGAGTTTCTTCAGTTCGATCCTTGGCTGGGGTGCCTTCTGTGCGGAGTCTGCATGTCCTCCCTGTGGTCGTGTGGGTTTCCTCCGGGTGCTCCGGTCTCCTACCACATCCCAAAGACATGCTGTAGGTGGATTGGACACTCTAAATTGCCCTAGGCGTGAGTGCATGTGTGTGTGTGCCTTCTGTGGAAGGTTGGGCGCCAGGCTGGCAACTCAACACTGTAAAACTCCACTGCCAATCAGGAGCGGACAGGTGATCTGCTGTGGCGACCCCTAACTGGGAACAAGTCGAAAGAAGAAGAAAAAGAGAGAGGGGTTACATGTACTAGTGTCTAAGAGAAATAATATTGATTGCACAAAGTAGGAATTAAACTGTGTTGGGTTAGAGTCTGTCATATTGTTTGCTTTTGGAGAGGGAGTGGTGGGTCTTGTCAGGGTGGAGTAGTTTATTTATAGGTTCACAGTTAAGTACCATGCTAGCTGCCCTCACAAGCCATTTTAAGCTTGGCTAATTTACCTTTTTGTGCTCAAATTAACCTGCCCAGTTTGTACTCAAATAAACCTATCCCTATCCCATTTCTGCTAGAATTAATCTATCCCTTACCCAGCCCATCAGTAAGGAGAATAACTAGGATCATACCATAGATAATTTGAGGGGACCCATGCAAGAAAGAAAGCATTTAGGTGCTGCCTCTGTCGATTAGTTGTACATGGAGCAGTCCTGGGTTAAATGTTCTGTTTTTCATCCATAGATCAAAGTTACACTTGAATATGGACAGGGATGAACTTTGTTTTATGTGGATGGGAAGTCTGTTCCACAGCAGCGGTACCCTCACGAGGTGCACCTGTCCCTCCAACCCATTTGGTTGATGTTGCAGAAGAGGTTTACATCCCTAGACCTAATATTTCTGATACCCCTTGACTTGCTTATGTGCACTAAATTCATCAGTATTGGGTATGAGGATGCCTTGTATGCCAGACACAGGTCACCTCTTAGTAATCTGTGGGTTAAAGAGGATAGTGACAGGGCTATGAGTTGGTCCATGTAGGACATGTTGTTTAGACCTTGTATCCTTTTTGTAAGGTATCTCTGTGAGCATTCCATTTGCTGCATGTGTCCGGACAGATACATGCAAAACAAGGCATTATATTCAATAAATGGCCTAATGAGGGTTGCGTAAAGGGGGGACAATGACATCCCTAGATTTAGAAACAATCCTTTTGTTTATAAGCAGTGCAACAGAATTTCTTATAAAAATGGACACATGTTGGTCAAAAGTTAAGTCAATGTCTTTATGAAAATTCAGCTGCTACATTTTCATGTGAACTCTATTCTCATATAAACAAAATATATTTAATTGCAATTCTCACTAGAATCAAATATGAGAAAATTAAAAGCAAGCAACCATAATAAATAAGCATGACCCCATAACAAATCCACCCACATTAAAGATTTAATCATAATTTTGCAGTATAGTTCATTAAAGTCTACAAATTTGATAATGTGCTTATATATCTTTTCCCTTCCTTTGTGTCACAGTGTGTTTCTGAGTAGTGCCCCCCACACACATTCCTGCTGGTAGGAGAATGTGTTATTTGGTATTCAGATAAATAGATGCACTGATTTTTAAATGACTGTATCTACTTAAAAAAGGGTCTTTATTACTATTTTCAAAGTTCTGCAGGTTGAGATTTATGGTTCAAAGGTATGGCTGTAACAGTACTCCTGCATAAATGCGGCCCTGCTGCAGTTCCCAAAAACTATAGGCCCATTAGTCCAACTAGCCTAATTCTGCAAGGCTGTGGAATGTATCCCCTCTAACCTCAAACTACCATAATAAATATTTTGCACAAATGGAGCCATAACAGTTTGGTTTTGTGAAAGGCAGATTGTGTCTAACCAACTTGTTAAAATTTTCTGAGAAAGGTACAGAAGCAGTGGACAATGGGCTCTCACCCGAGACAGCCTCTCTCTATATGGCGAAAGTTAAACCTATACTGACAACAAGAACTAAAGATAGACACTTACATGGTAACATGTATTGCAAACTGGTTGACAGATATAAATTAAATGATTAAGGTAGTTGGCACCACTTCAAAATGTAAGAAACTAACCAGCATAATACCACAGGTTCTAATGCTGGTAGATCTCATTTTTTTGGAATATACTTTTCTGAAATACCAGTTGGCATAATGGTCAAGGTCTTTGCCTCCAATGCACAAAGTACAAGGGTTGATTCTGTCTGTTTTAAGTTTGCATGTTTTCCCTGTGTCTCTGTGGGTTCCTTCCATCTCCAAAAATATTATATTTTTTTTCACTCCAAATTTGTCAATGAATGGAGCTGTGGGTAGCAGGATAGTCTTTAATGATGCCTTACACAGGGTAGAGTTGTATAGACCAACTGCTTTGGGCATCTACTGTGTTGTGCAGTATTCTCAAGACAGAAGAACATGTATCACAGACTGTGTGCCGTGGCAGGGCTAGCCACTCAACGATGTAAAATATGGCTCTAGATGTTTTGGTCATGTTGACTAATGTCATTGAATGGAGCGTTTGCAGTTAAGTGGGCCGAGGACCCAGCTTACTCAGACCTATGCCAGGGACCCATGCTAATGGCGGGAGGGGTGTACCCACCACAATGCCCAGCAGCCCTGGGTCAATAGGTTACTGGCTGGCTGGTGTCCAGCTACCCAGCCTGGGTTACCTGGGATAGCTCTGTTGAGTGAAAGCTGGATGTAAAACCAATCAACCTGCCAAACATGAATTAAGAATTGCTACACACAGTGTAGGCTCACTGATAGAACAGAACTTGGAAGTAGATGACATGATGGTACAGAGGACTCTAGACATCCTATGTACCCAACAGACAAGATAGAAGGGCAGTGGAGCAAAGCCACTTGGCTTCTGACCCAGAGTCTACTACTCAGGAGAAGGACTGGCTAGAAATGGTGTCGGAATTGCGGTGAGAAAAGTCTTCAGGAGGCAGTGTGAGGTAATGTCATCAGAATTAGTAACAGACTCATGGGAATCAGACTCCAGTGTAATGAAAGGGCAGCATTCATAATCTCAGCCTAAGCCCCACAGCAAGGCTGTGATAGTGAGGAAAAGAGTGCATTCATACAGCAGTTGCAGGACCTACTAGACAAAGCAGGACAACATAATTGGTGTTAATAATGGATGACTTTAATGTACATACCGGGACAGACAAAACAGGATACAAGCACCACATGGGTCCACATGAGTGAGACAACAGGAATAAAGAAGGAGAGGCCATTCTAGGCTTCTGTCTGGCAAATTGGTTGGTAGTAGCCAACAAATGGTTCAGAAAGAGAGACAGTCATAGCAATGTATGCAAGAGAGGCCAACATGCAACTCAAGTAGACTTCCTCCTAGTAAGGAAAGGGCACTAGGTTAGAACCAGTCATTGCAAATTCATCCCCAGTGAAACTGTCAGCCCACAGCATAAACCACTGGTTGCCACAATCAGCTGCAGGCATTAATCAGAGAAGGCTCTATGGTGAACAAAGACCAGGCTGAAAACCTGGAAGTTGACAGGAAAGAAGTACAACAGTTCAAGGAGCTTCTCAGGGCTCTAGCACCCCAGGAGAAGGGGGAAATAAATAGAGTTGAAGAAGAATGTCAACACCTATAAACAGCACATGTGGGACTACAGAACAGATATGTGGCCAAGCCAGGTATGGAAATAAGTTTCATAAGAAAAACTGGTGGTGGAATACAGAAGTCCAGGAAGTCATCAAAAGAAAGAAGGAGTGCAGGAAAAAGTGGGAGACAGAAAAGACGGACCAGGCTAGGAAGGAATACTGGTTAACTAACAAAGAAATTAAGAATGGAGTTGCAATAGCAAAGAAGAGGGCATTAGGGGCACTCTAAAAGCTTCTGGAAAGTGACTTAGTAGGTTGTACAAACAAACTATATTAGGTTGCAAGGCAAAGGCAAAAACATAAAAAAGATAATCAGACACCCTTCATAATGGATCAAAGGCAGATGGGAAGTGTACTTCCAACAGCTTCTAAATAATGAAAACCCCACAGAAGCTGTACTGCCACAGACACAACCTACATTGAGAGAAGAAGTGGGGCTTACCCTAGAAGTATGAATAGCACTAAAAAAAATGAAGTAAGAGATCAGATGAGGTCGCAGCGCATCTGATAAAGATGCTGGGTGACAGGGAAGAAATGGCTTCTGAGAGTACTCATAGAATTGTGGAGAGAAAGGTTTATCCAAGATGATGTACAAAATGGTGGTGTGATCAGTACTAATTTATGGTAAAGAAAATTGGCCAGTAAAGGCAGAGCAGATGGGGATGCTAGAGGTGATGGAAATGAAGTACCTGAGATTGGTGGTAGGATGCAAACTTTGGTACAGATGACAAAACGAAGACATAAGAGCAGAAGCCAGAGTAACTCCAATTGCAAAAAAGATCAAAGAGAACAGATTACAGTGGTTCAGGTACATATGCAGAAATAAGATAATTTGGGACAGACAGGAAGAAGGTAAGAGGAAAGAAGGGCATTCATCAAGCAGGTACACTGACTGTATGAGAGAAGATCTGAGACAGTTAGGCACGAGTGTCGAAGAAGGCAGTAGTTGAACTGAGAGTAATTAAATTGAGAGATGACAGTTAACATGACACCCCAACTCCATGTAGAAAATGGGAAAAAGGGAGTTGATTAAGATGATTTCTGACTTCCATGTCACAAAGCCTGAACTACAGCTAAGGGCCTGCAAGCTAGATATCATTGTTCATTCCTCCATTGATAACAGAAGCTCTTTAGCAAGCACTAGTCCTTACAAACCAATGGTGTACAGAGGAAGTGCTCAAACTAAATGCAGAAAAAGTGTAGCACTATCACCACTGGGAAACAATCATCTACAACTTACATAGCAGCCAGTACCCCACTCCTCAAAGGCAGAGTTGTCAGGAGTCTTGGCACATAGGTTAGCAATGCCCTCATCTTTAACAACATGTTGCAATGGTAATTACAAAATTATTCTACATAGCACAACTGATTTCTAAATTTATCACACCAAGATCAAAGGATACTATTGTCCTTGTGTACTATATGCCCTAATTAAACTAATTATTGAATACAGGTCCTCTTTCAATATGTGCCTAGTCAGACATATGCAACTAGAAAGGGTCCAAAATTTCCTGACAGAAAAGATTATTGGTTTAAAAACCCTAATCTACTAAGACAGACCAGAAGCGCTATTCTCTACACTCTATCTCTTATAGAATCTAACCTGGCAGCCTATATATGTTTATTGAATGCAACTTAATATCATTTGGAATGAATGCCATTTTAACAAGTAACATCCTCTAATAAAAAGGCATTTTTTAATCTGTCTTTTTTTTTTTTTTTTTTTTTTTTATTATTTGTTTACCAGGAAAGTCCAACTTGGAATGAAGCCAATTTTCAGTGGAGGCCTAGGGAGAAATGCTCCAGATGCATGTCTTTGTAATGTGAGAGGAAACTGGAGTACCCGGAGATAACACACATGAGTTCAGGGAGGACATGCAGACTCTGCACAGAAGGCACCCCAGCCGAGAATCAAACTGAAGAACCTCTTGCTGTGAGGTGACAACGCTACCGCTGCACTACTGCACCTCCTTACTGATGATAACCATGAATAAAGAGAAACAACCTCAAATTAAGTTACAGTGGATGATATGCTCACAATGAATTGCATCATTTAATAAATGTATCCAGACACTTCTCTGGCAATGAAACAAACGTGTGACCAAACCCATTCTTATATATAGGTAGGGGTGTGTGTTTGTATATATACATCTATATATATATATATATATATATATATATATATATATATACATATACACACACACACACACACATAGATAGATAGATATACAGTGGATATAAAAAGTTTACACACTCCTGTTAAAATGCCAGGTTTTTGTGATATAAATGATTTCAAAACTTTTCCCACCTTTAATGTGACCTATAACCCATACAATTCAATTGAAAAGCAAACAAATCTCTTAGCAGAAAAAATATAAAAAAATAAAAAACTGACAATAAGCTGGTTGCATAAGTGTGCAAACCCTTAAACTAATACTTTGTTGAATCACCTTTTGATTTAATTACAGCATTCAGTCTTCTTGGGTAGGAGTCTATCATCATGGCACATCTTGACTTGGCAATATTTGCCCACTCTTCCTTTCAAAAGCACTTCAAATCTGTCAGATTGCGAGGGCATCTCTTATACACAGCCCTCTTTAGGTCATTCCACATATTTTCTATTGGATTTAGGTCTAGGCTCTGGCTGGGCCATTCCAAAGCTTCTCACTAAACAAACTTCAGTGGCTGGAATTTCCACACCTTCTACAATTGCAACTCCACACTACCTTTTCCATATTCAACAACCCCTCTGCCTGCCCTGCTCCCCTCTCCCATGCTACTCCCTACTCTCACCCCCCCCCCCCCCGGCCTTTCTGGAGTGCTGATCAGCATCTTCTCTCAGTTTATAAACCCAAAAGGAATATTGGCAAACTACTTTACAAACACTCTGTCTCATTAAATTGGAACAAACTCTCTCTCCATATTAGATCCAACCTTTCCTTTCCCTGTTTTAAAAAGGAGCTTAAATCCCACCTACTAAACTTGAAATTATGCCGTTGCCTTGACCACACGTAGTCTTAGTCTGACCTACTGTATAACCTGTTGCATCTCCTAACTTTATTTACCTGTTAGTAACTTACTAACCTCCTAAACCCTCAGCTTTACTACTACAGCCCCTTTCCATTCTCCACACTATTTATCTCCCCCCACTTCATATCAATGTCTGTACATTGTCCTTACTTTGAACAATTAACTTTTGTTTTAACTGTTATATGTAGTAAATTTAGACCACTGCTATCAGTACAACCCTTAATGTTCATAGTTTTTTCTTTTGTTTTTCTTTTAATAATTAATTTTGTATTTGCATTTTTATTTTTAATAGTCTTTTGTCCTGTATGTTTATTTTTGCTTATGTTTGCTGGGGCTTTTTCCCTTTGGGTCTCCACTGAAAATGGGTTGCTTACTATCAATGCAATGCAAATAGTTAATAACCTTTTCTTTTTTACAATTATTTTGTATTTTGATTATTTAATATTTGTATATTGTCACTTCATCTTTACTTATGTTTGCTGGGGCTTTTCCCTTCGGGTCTCCACTGAAAATGGGTTTGTTTGCAAACTCAGTTGGACTAACCCAGTTAACAAATGTGAAAAAAATAAATACCCCAAGCAATGTAATGGGTCATCAACAAAGGTGAAACTGAATGTGTAAATACACGGCAGTGAGAAGGCAGTGACATAGCGTGTTAGTGCTGCGCTGACATCAGGCTCCTTTTATTAACCGCTTTAGTACTTAACTGTGCACTTGTCAAAGCACAAGCAGAGAACAATTCCACTGCAGACATGAATCATCACTACGTCAGAGCACACCTAGCAGGGCATCATAATCAAGAGGGAGGACAGCACAGATAACAAGCATAATGTCAAGACCTGTGAAAGTTAAGGATTTTCTACTAATACCTGATGCTATGAACAGACTTCTTACCCTTGCTGTTTTTTGCTAAAAATTCTGCTTGCTCCCAAGTATCATGAGCATACAGGAAGAGGGAAGTAACGCTGACATAGTAGGAGGCCATTTGATGGATCATCTGTGGAACATTGATTGAGGAAGTGCTGCTGCTGCCAGCATTCAGACCACTCTGGGAACTGCCACAGTTGGTAGATGATGATGGAGACAGAGGACAAGACCCGCTTGTATTTCTGTGAGATAAATTAATATTGTTATTAACATAGCAACAAGAAAATGCTGAAAGCTATACTTAAGATGGTCTGTTGTGACAGACTAATTTCAATAATAAGAATATGACAATGTCCAACAGTCAAAGGTATGACATTACAACTGGATAAAACATGTGCATTTAACATATGCATCTCACTCTTACTTAGTTTCATTGAAACGTAACTTCTCACTGTCATTCTGATATATGAACATACAGTCGAAACACCATACCTGTAAATTGCTTTTCCATTCACTTGTACTTCAAGGACAGTCCCACTTTACATTTCCTTGTCTTCAGCAAAGATATGTTGGTTACCCATAAAAACAGCAGTTTTGTTTCAACACAAACAAGATGCTGATTGCCTCATAATTAATCTGTCTCCTATCATTGGAATCAACAGTCAGACAGACAACACCCCACATTTTTTTTTACATTACCTTGTGTAGGATTTCATCTTAGTCAACATAGCTTATGGATCACTAGTCAAGAGTGGATACTACAAGCTGAAGAAAACGGAAAAAAATATAAAAAAATGTATAATATGCTGATTGTATAAGTGTGTACACCCTTAAACTAATACTTTGTTGTGTGTGCATACCCTTAAACTAATACTTTGTTGTGTGTGCATATCCTTAAACTAATACTTTGTTGAAGCACCTTTTGATTGTTTTGATGTGTGCTGCCACACCCCCCCCCCCCAAAATTAAATATATTACCTCCAGGATCGCACTACAGTCGGGAAAAGGGCATATGTAACAGAACCACCAACTGCTTTCTTTCCCTTGGAAAGAAATCGATCATTTGGCCATTGTGTCGATGAAAGGTAAGGCAACATTTTGGTTGGTCGAATTTATAATATAGACCCTATTTATATATACATATGATTTTTGTTTTTGTGGTGGGGGGTACAATTCATTCTGTGGAATATGCCCCATATGTGTAGTATGTGGGGTACAATTCATTGGTTACTAATACTAAATCTTTAATAAAGAAAACGTCTGTATGAGGAATGTGTGTGTGTGTGGGTGTGCAAGTTTTTTTTCTGGGTTAATATTAAAGTAAGGGTTAGGGAAGGGAATAAGTTTGTGTGTGTTTGTCCATCTGTCTGTCTTGTGCAAGAGTGTCTACATGGGGATGGGCGTGTGGGTCCACAAGTTTTTGTGTGTTAATGTTAGAGTAAGGGCTAGAGAAGGTAATGAATATATGTGTGTCTGTCTTATGTTGTGGTACTGTTATGGAAAGAGTGTTTAGTACCCTAATGTGTAGGGTTAGGGGCAGAGGTAGGGCTAGGGTTGCTGCAAGGTGGTGCAGAGGAAAGAACCTGTGCACACAGTCCTTATTCTAACACTTACCCTAAATCTTGTTGTTGTTTGAGTCTTTCGGCTTTTCCCGGTTAGGGGTCGCCACAGCGGAACTCTGGTCCGCTAATGATTGGCAGTAGTTTTTTACATCCTGAGTTGCCGTCCCTGGCGCACAACCTTCAACGAAGGTACGCCCATTCATGCATGTCTGCACACAGAAGACGCTCTAGCTGAGAATCGAACAGGACAATGTCTTACTGCGAGGTGACAACACTACCACAGCACCACCACCGCAGCAGTTTAACACTTACCCTAAATCTATTGTTTTTAAATGGTCTCCAGTCATGGTGCCACCATAACCCAGTCCTTCTGTCTATTAACTCAGGTTTTCTGCTGCCCCACACTGTCACACTTGTAAACCATATCACTGATGCTGTGTTTTTTGCTTTGGAGAGGGCGGCTCTTACCTGAGCATCTGAGATGTCAGGGGGGCAGCACTCTGCTGGGATAGATATTTGCCCTTTTGGTGGGGAGGGGGGGAGAAGTTTGCGCTGAACCTGTCAGCTAGGATGTTGGCAATGTCTGTGGGTTCGGTGTATTTTTTGTCATTTTGGACTAATTCTGAGCATATCTGGGAATTCCCACCCAGGTTCCTAACATAACTAAAGAAAGCAATTTTTCTCTTGAAGCTGGCCTTAGACGATTTTATGAGTGCCCGTAGTTTTTTGCTAATACTGATCAGAGATGCCTTCCCTTTTTGGGATTTTGCTATATCATGTAGTAGCTTCCTCCTTCTATTGTATAGTTTGTTTATGGCTGGGGTCCACCAGACAGGACGTCTGCCTTTGGAGGACTGGGTCTTGGTTTTATTTGGGATTGCATGATCCATGCATTCCTGAAGGTGTTCATAGAATGCGTTTATAAAGGATTCTGCGGTCTGGGCCGTATTTTCCACAGGCCCGGGGGCTTTGAAGGATTCCACCTTGGTTTTAAGGAGTGTGAAATTTGCTTTAGAGAAGTTTTTCACTGTGGTTTTCTGGGCAGGGGGTGGGGTCGGGATGTGAATATCCAGTGAGATTAGTTTATGGTCTGATCTTACCAGTGAGGGATACACTTCTGGTCTGGAGCATAGAGTCCCCATGTTGCTGATGATCAGGTCCAGTATGTTTTCCCCTCTTATGGGAGTGGTAACAAGTTGTTCCATAGCATTTGAGTTTATGAATTCTAGGAACCTTTGGGCTAGGGTGTTGGAGCTAGAGTAATGCTCCCAGTCTATGTTTGGGTAGTTGAAGTCGCCCAATATAATGGTGTTTGGAGAGACCTTCATATTTTCCAGTGTTCTCAGGAAGGCCGAGTGGGGTTCCTGGGTTTGGGAGGGTGGTCTGTAGCAGGCTATAAACTGGAAGGCAGTTTTACCCACTGTTAGTTGCACATGGATGGTCTCTGATGCTTCGTGCTTTGCCACCAACCTGGAGGTGTGGGTATCTTTGATGAATATCGATACCCCCCCCCCCTCCTTTTGTGGTTCAGTCCAAGTTTTGGGGCCGAAAAGCATGGTATGAGGTATAACTTGGTAGTGCTGGGGTGCTCTTGGGAGCCCTGAACCAGGTTTCTGTTACTGCACAGATATCGATGTTCTCCATGCTAAGGAGAGTTTCAAGTGCATGCATCTTGAGGTTTAGACTTCTGGCATTGAGTAGCATTACTCTTAGTTTCTTATCCCTTGTGATACCTATGGAGGTGGGTTTGTCTTTTGAGCCTTGCCTAAAAAAGGCACTATGGGGGTAGCAAGAGCCTTTGCCAATATCTGAAAGCCCAGGTGTGACAAGTGCAAGCCGTCCCTAGCAAAGCATAGTGGTTTGTCGAGCATATCATCCCAGGCTGACAGGCATTGGATCCCCTTTGAATGACACCAGTACTTAAGTCAATTGTTGAAATTGATCATATTGTCTTCATATTGTGACATCATTCTTGGTGAGGGTAAGATGCTACTCAAGGTCAGGGTCATACCGGCCTGGGCTACATGCTCAGAGAGCTCCTCTATGTCTCTTTTCATGTAGCCCAGGGAGGTACGTCTCAGGTCATTCACACCAGCATGGACAATGACTGAGTCATATTTGTACTTGCCTTGGAGTGACCTGAGTGCTTGTGTTATGTGGCGGATCCTAGCGCCCGACAGGCTGCTCACCGTGACCTTCTCCTTGTTCAGTCTGGTGAATGGGACGTCAGTGTGCCTGACGATAGAGTCACCTATTACAAGTATATCAGGTGTGTTGTTTAGCCTTAAGGGCTGTGACTGTTCGGCACACTGGCTTTGTGAGATATGTGCTGCACGTGTTTTGTTTTGGGGTAGCGGTTGCTTGGGTGTCTGCTTTGGAGGTCTCTGCTGGTTAGGCAGAACTTTATTTAGAGCCTCCGAGTATGTTTTTGTGTGATTATGTGTTTGGTTTGCTGTCATGGTAGGTCTATGTGAGACTGGAATTGTAGTGAGTGTGGTTTCCTTCTCCTCCTGACTGGTTACGCCAGTACTGAGTTGAGAGAGCTTAGACTCCAGTTTGGCTATATGGTTGCATCTCTCACATGTGTTGGAATTTGTTGGGAGGAGGAGAGGGTTGTCTGTGTACATGAGGCAGTTGTAACATTGCCTCAAGATTCCCAGGTTCACCAGCTGGACCGGAGGGGAGATTGACAACTGACCTTTGGACATGCTAGAATAATATTGGGAATTCCTTTATAATTGAAAACAAGGGCCAATGGGGAGTGAGGGTGTAGTGCTTTTAATTTTTAGTGCTGACTTATATAATTGCTTTAGTGAGCAAGTGCCAGGTAACTTAAGTGCAATGTGTTACAGGTAACTTAAATGCAAAAACGAAAAACAGTAACTTTCTTTCAAGTGAAACAAGGAAATAAGTACAGTAAGCAATGCAGATATCACTAGGGATCCACAGAAGTGCTGAGAAACCGCGTTTTAGGTGGAATTAGCATTCCAGGGAAATAAGCAAACAAACAAGCATACAAACAAAGCTAGATTCAGAATACAATAACAGAAATGCCTACCAACCCTGAATCAAATAAACAATAACAGTAATAAAACATAAAAAGTAGAAACAAATACAACCCTATTTGATATCCCAACTAGGACTATATACAAGAGTTGGGGAATGAAGGGCAGGTGTGGCTACTGCAGCAGTGAGGAATTTGAACATCTACTGTTATGTGCAAGTGCAGCTTACACAGTTATGCAATGTTCATCATTTCCACTGTTGTGGTAGTATTTAGCCTATTTGAGTTGATTACCGAAGCCTACCCAACCTGAGAGGAGGAAGGACATGGATCCAGGAGCCCCTGTAAAATGGTCCTTGCATATCTCACCCTGGACTTTGAAATGGAATTCATTTTGCAATGCTTCATAAATGTATGTACAGAATACTAGGTACTTCCGTCTAGAATGCTTCTAACGCTCCTCTTTTCCAGTATGCCATTGAAGATGACATGGCTCCAGCAGAATATGCCTTGATATAGCCTGGAATGTGTTTGCCATGGTGGAAATAAAAAAAAAATATATATATATATATATATATATATATATATATATATATATATATATATATATATAAAGAGAGAGAGAGCTGAGGATGACTACTTGGAAACTGTTCTTTTAGACAAGGATGTACCTTTCTTGCCCCTTGATAAGAAATAAACAGCGGGTCTGCTTTTCTAAAGGTATTATTCTGTAAAAATAGTACCAAACCTGCATATGCAGTATGCCTAATGAATGCAATCATCTTTCTCTCTGTTTTTAAGTTCTGGGTAGAAAACTGGGAGACTGGTGGCTTGATTCACGGTAAACTCTGAAACTAACCTGGGCATGAATGAGGGAATGGTGTTTAAAAAGATCCTATTACTATGGAAAATCAGGTAGGGCTCACCCACCATGACAGCCTGTAACTCATACTCTTCTTGCACATGTCAGAGACATGATGAGTGCAGTTTTCCAAGTCAAGAACTACAAAACAGCTTGCTCAGCAGGTTCAAAAGAAGACTAAGTCACCTTCTCTGGCACATAGTTTAGATCTCAAGGAGGAGGAGGAACCTGCTAAGAGGAGGTTTGAAGTGTAAAATACTTCAAAAACTTTCACAACAAACAGAGAAGAATCCTTGGGCGGTATGCTGAAATAGTTTGAAGATGAGCCTTTATAAAAGACTAGCAAAGACAACTAGAAAGTAACTTATGCATATATTTGAGCACCAGTGGTACAAAATCCCTCATGGACCCCTGGTTAATGGTTAGAATTTTCTAGTAGCATGCTTTCTTGCCTCCTTTAGTATCTGCTGTGCATCCTCATGAAAAAAAGTACCTAAAGGGTATTAGAGCTGAGTCATCCAGGCCAAGTCAGCAGAAGCTGATTGATACTGGGGTGCATCAAACTCCTCTTGTATTGCGTAAGTAGAGTGAGTCACTGTGGAAAGTCTGTGGTAATTGCCATTGGTTACTTCCATAAAAAGTGAGAACTAATGCTGCCTGGGCAAAAAGGGGTCATCACAATGATTTTGTAGTGTTCTTTTGAATCTTCAGAATTATCCTGGATATCAGCGGAAAGGGTGGAAATGCATAAAGGAATATTCACTTCCAAAGGAATGAGAATTCATCTGTTTTCCAGGTCTGCTTGCAAGGAATTCTAGAACAAAGTTTGCTTAGTTGTCTGTTTTGAATGGAGGTGAATAGATATATTTAAGGTGGTTCCCATAATTGGTTCAGTTCCTGGAAAACCTCCTCACTTAAATTCCATTTCTGAGTGTCTGTCCTGGTCCTTAGTAGCTTGTTTGCCACTATGTTTTACTCTGACAAAATGCAAGATGCTTGGATGGTTAAACAATGATACAGAACTAACTCCCAAGCCATCAGTGACAATCTACATAGGGGCACAATATGACTGGTATTGTCTGTAGTTACTTGAAGAGGTCCTGGAGGACCATACGTGTTGAAGAGATTACAAGTCATGTATCACAGCTAACATGTATTTATGATGAGGTGCTTTGGTCCTTCTAAAGGACTCCTCTGCCCTTGCACTTTTACCAAACCCTCCAAGGAAACTGCTCCCCAAGCAAAATCTGACTCTTGCATGTTAAGAGATTAGTTTTCCTGAATCCTGAAGAATTCTCTTACAAAAGACTGAGACTGACTTGAGAAGTTTAGAAAAGTTAAAAAAATCCACCTTCTCTTAAGTCAGAAAGGCCTTTTGAAGAGAAAGCTGGCATAATGGTTAAGGTATAAAGCTTGCAAGTACAAGTTACAGGGTTTGATTCTGGCCTCTGGTTGTTGACTTGACTTGTAATAATCTGCAAATTGTTAGCCGAGCATTTACTTATAAACTTATGTGTGTTTATACTTCTTCTGTAGCACTGAGGAAGAAAAGCACCTATGTGGAAGCATATGTATTACCCTACAGTAGGGGGTGGGTGGATAAAGGTGTTTATTTCTCAAACACAACATACAAGGTTTGATTCTCACCTTTGGGAAACTGCAAGACTCAAAATGGCCCATCAGGGCAGCTAATCTATCTACCTATGAACCTATACCATGGAGTCAAGGAGCATGTTCAATATTTATCTAGAACATACTTCTCAAATTCTTAGCTCAAGAAATCTGGACAAAGCTTAAAATAAAGGGGACAAAGGCCTAAAAATTGGGACAGATTTTAAATACTGCTCTTATAAACTTAGGAAGTTGCTAGAATAATTAAGTCTGAAACTGAAATGTGTGTCATTATTTAGTGAATTTAGTCCTCAGTGATTTGCCTAGAAACCACAAATTTTATGGAGATGAGACAAAAAATATGAGGCAAAATTCTGGACATTCTGGGAAAATCTGGACCGTTGAGACATATAACCTGGAAGCCCTGAATGGTCAAATGAGATATAGCCCAAGTTAATGAATCTTGATATCTGAATAAAAACTCTGCAAAGATAAGTTGCCTCAATAAAAAAATATGTGAATGCCATTACATTATAACCATAAGTGTATGCCATTATACTATAGCGAGAGCTAGGCCTGCCGCCTACTTTTATACTGTATTTATTAACTGTGTACAAAACTACACTGTTGTACTGCAATTGTTTGCTTTACTGTGTCTGTTAAATTGAATTTCATTGGTGTTTTCACTGTTTACAAAGCTCATTTTTCTATTTTCACTGCTTAAGTATTTACTGGTATTTTTCACTGTTTTAAAGCTATCTGTTCTGCTTGTTCTGGTTTGCCTGACAATCAGTGTTTAAACAACTGATCTGTTAGCTGTTTAAAATATTTTTGGAGTCTCCTTTCTGATTCTCTGCTGTTTTAAACATTTTTTAGTATTTCACTGCTATTTTACTGCTTTGTTAAACATTCTCTAGTGTTTCCTGCTGAAACTATGGTAGCTAGTAGCTGTGGCATAGTCCAGATACAGGCTTGCTGCTTCTGGGTCTGTTTGTACTGGTTTGTTTGTTCTGAGCAAGTTTTCTTGGCCGCTTTGGATTGGAAAGAGCCTATCTTCACTTTAGTGAGAGGATTATGCTGATTGGGACCTGTCTGGTAAAAGGGAGGTCAGTCTAGGGCTTGGAATAAGCATCCTCATTGGTCCTTTTGAATCTTTTTAAAGTTTTTTTTTCATGTTTTTAGCTTCTGGTGTTTAAGCCCTGTATTTGAATAAGTTTCTGCTTATTTACACTTCATGCAGCACCATGCACTGCCATGCAATTGTGCACCAAATCCAGACAGTTAAATTCAATACATTTTCCCTAAAATACAGGCAGAAATATCCATCCACTGAGCTCTTCTGTGATTGATTCTGAAAAGCTATCCTTAGTGACAACAGTCTTCAACCTAGCATTATGGACAGCTGGACTACCATTGTTTCTCCTGCCAACCTTGTTGACTTGAGTCTCTTGAGGCAGTGTAGTAATTGCCTCATGTACATAGACAACCCTCTACTAATAACTCAGTGCAGGGTGCGAGAGTTATAGCTACACCACAAATCTTGAATCCATGCGCTCTCTCTCTCTCATTCAAAACAGTAAACTAGAAAAGGTTGTCAACTCACTCACCACTATGTATGCACATAGTACCACTACTCATACACATAGCACTCATCAACCATGAAAATGTACATCTGCTGAGGTTCTCTTGAAAAACTTATGGAAACAACAGAGACCACTAAAACACAAGACTGCTACAACTACACAATCCCCACAGCACTCATGACATAGAGCAACACCAGTGTCTCACACACCAAGCCCATAAGGCTTAACACTCAAAAACCAAATTTTTTTGTCACTGGAGACTCAATAGTGAGATACACAGATGTCCTACTCAGCAGGTTGGCACAGAGGAAATCAGTCAGCTGCCTTTCTAGTGCCAGGATTCATCAGATGACGCATGCATGCATGCAGGTCTCTCATCAACAAGTACCATTATGACTCTGTCATAGTTCATGTTGGTGTGAATGACGTATCTCACTGGACTATGTGAAGAGAGACATCGTTGAGCTCTCCGAGTATGTGCCCCAGGCAGGTATCTCCCCCTAGCTTTGAGCAGCATACTACCCTCACCTAGAATGATGCTACAGTATAAACAAAAAATGATTCATTTCAATAATTGGCTTAGTTTTTGGTGTCATTCAGAGGGAATCCAGTTCCTGTCAGCTTGGGAAGCCATGGTTGGCAAACCTTGCTGTTTTGAAAGAGGCGGTTTGCACCTGGCACCTCTAGGCTTTCAGCTGCTGACAAACCCTCTTGCCTTCCTCATAGTGCCTTTTTAAGCAAGGTCTCAAAAACAACATTACAGATGTGAAACTAACCATTCAGAACAAAATAAGGGTCATGCTGTTAAATGCTAGGACCTTCAATCAAAAACTGCACTCCCTGGAAGTACTTCCAGCGCTAGAAGATATAGATGTCTGTGCAGTCAAAAAATCTAGGTTCAAGGCGTCAGCCCTGGCCATGCAAGGCTACAATGCCTTCCACACCTTCACACTGCAAAATGAACATGTCAAAACCAGAGGAGGAGGTGTTTCAATCTATATTAGAGATAAAGTCACCTCCCATCTAGTTAGACTGGACAACTCCATGGAGTTACTCCAAGTCCAGGTTACAGTGGGTAAGACCCACATTCAAGTCATAGCCAGTTATATATTCCCCTCCATGGGTCATGACACCCAGGAAGCCTATCTGACCAAACTGAAGGCAATCCAAATTTTATCAAACACATTAGTGGGGAATTTCAATTATCCCACCATCCACTGGCAAACCTACTCTAGCCTTAACTTGCTAGTGCAAAAGTGCCATGACTTTGCTAATTCAAATGCCCTGGAACAAACTGTTCATGGGCAGTCATCACTAAATGCAATCTTAGGTACTGACTAGCCTTTGTATGGCATTACACTAGGATGAAATGGCTAAGCTTAAAATGACCTCCAGATCGAGAGCCTAGTAATCTTCTATAATCTTATGATACAATGAACCCTCTTCTAAATCAGCTTATATAAAAGCTAATCAATCTTGGCACAAATAAAAGGTTGTGCATCTCGATCCTTTTTTTCCTGACTGGAAGACCACAAAGGACCTGTGCTGGTAACAACACTTCAGGAAGTATTACAATCGACACCGGAGTACCCCAAGGTTGTGTGCTGAGTCCTTTACTGTTTACAGTCCTTACCCATAACTGCTCAGCGAAAACTAGCAACAACCATATCATCAAATTTGCAGATGACACCACAGTGATGGGACTCATAAGTGGTGATGATGAGAGTGGGTTTTGGAATAAGGTCAACTCCCTGACTGAATCATGCAATAACAACAATTTGGACCTGAACATCAATAAAACAAAAGAAATCATTATTGACTTCATAAAAAGATCTGTCACGCATCTGCCTCTCAAGATCAATGAGAGTCCCAACTACAAAGTTCCTGGGGGTACATATATCAGAGGATCCTTCTTGGAGTACAAACACAGGCCAGCTAATTAAAAAAGCCCACCAGCGACTATAATTTTCTAAGAATGCTTAGAAAAGCAAATCTCTCTTTGAATGCTCTAAATACCTTCTACAGAGGAGCCATTGAGAGCATTATCACTAGCAATTGCGCTGTATGGTTCAGTTACAGCACAATGGTTGAAAGGAAGTAGCTGCAAAGAATAAGAACAGCAAAAGAGATTGTGGGCACTAGTCTTCCTACCTTAAAGGAGCTGTTTGAAATGTGATGTAAAGACAGGTCCTACAAAATGACACTTCTCATGCAGAGTATGGTTGGTTCACTAAACTTGCATCTGATAGAAGGTTATAGAGTACTGATGCAGGACCTCCAGACTCATGAACAGTTTTTATCCAACTTCAATAAGACTCAATGTAGACATAAATCTGGATAGATCAAAACTATAATAAAGTGTTACACTCTTATTCTTTCCTTTTTTCATACAGTAATTCTATTTATTTACTGCATACTAAAATTAATATATTCTCATTCAAATGCAATTCCAATCACTTCCTTATGTGCAGTATGACCCAATCTCACCTCTGTGTATAGTGTACTTTTCATGTGTTAATCATCAAGTAGTCAGTGCTGCCTACTGTATATAAATAATGTGAAAGCATGTGTGTCGGCTACCTAGACTTTTACTTTTTGCAATATAGTTATTGTTTATTCTTTAATACCTATCATGTCTTGTTTTTTTTTATGTTCGTTTTTTTCCTGTAAAAAGGGCACACACTTGAAATTTTGTTTAGGTAGCACTTGTGTTTCCTAAATGACAATAATGTTTCTTTTGAATCTTTTTGAATCTTTTGAATCAAAGGGTAATGCACAGAACTGATAGTGACCCAGACATATAGAACCTTGGAAAAGTCCTCAAGCCTATGATTATGGGAGTGAGGTACTAAGCATCTTTTTGATCTGGAAAAAAATCATGAGGGGCAACAGGCTCTGTAATATCAACATTTTGGCCCTTGGAACTTTCATATAGAGATTTAGAAAGGAAAGATTTAGTACTTTAAGGCTTCTTTCTTCGGTACCAGAAACATTGTGGAATGGAAGCCTTTGCCTTTTTGACTTACAGGCACTGGTTCCATGATATCTTCTATGGGTAAAGACTGAAGATCCTGAGGAAAACATTCTGTTTAGTTCAGAGTGTGGGGAGGTATTTGTATCCAGTACCATATGTAAACCTCCCATAAACTTTTAACACCCAGGAGTCTGAAGCAATCTTTTGCTAAAGGGGAATGTTGAGGGGGTGTATGAGGAATGTATTGGCTGGGGGAGATATAAGAGGGTAAATAATACTGGCAAAGTCATTACGTACTGTTAGTCTGTCTCATTTTTCTAAAAAGCCCTGCTGATTTTTTTTTCTTACCATCCAGCCATCTCTTTTGAGCACTTTATTCACCAGAAAAGACTGTTTTTTGTTTATATGGCATGAAAGATCTTATAAACTCTGTGAATCAACTTCCCTCTTTCATCTTCTTGTTTGAGAACTTGGATAGTAGAACATCTCTTTCTCTATCTAGCAATTAATTAATTGTCTTTGTTGACCAGGAAAATTCCAACTAGGTAAAACCCATTTTCAGCAGAGGCCCAGGGAGAAAAAACGATGATGTACATTTATAACTGCAGGGCAAAAAACATATGTATATGAGCTGATTTACATGATTTTAAAATAGCTATAATATTTCTTACATGAGCTTAGCATTTTAACACAAAATACCAAGACAGAAATTAATATAATTGACTAATTATTGAATAGAAAAATAACATACAATAACAGTTAATGTATTTATAGCTTGATGGCTGCAGGGAAAAGATCAAACTGGGATGTTTGAGCTTAGTAATAATTTACAGACAGATGGGTAGTAATGTAGCTTAAAAGTTAATAACGGAGAGGTGTAAGGAGAAGTTATAGACATAACCAAGAAGATAACTGGACAGAAAAGGAACTGTAGTTAGTGGTGGGATGAGAGAATAAGGAAAAGCAAGTGTTTAGGAAATGAGTGCAGCATGAGGAGGGGCGATAAGGTACCAAAAAGATTGGGAAGCAAAGTGGCTGTAAGTGTTGGTATCTGAGTAAAGCTAGCCAGGTGACCAGGAAGAACAGAGCCATCTTTGGCATAAGGTGCTTTTAAGCAAAGTTTTCAAACTGTTTAAGTTTTCTGTTTTCACTGTGCGTGGATTTCTTTCCAGGGATTTGACAAATAATGAGACTAGAGAGTCTCCAGCAGTGTTGAATGTCCTACTGATACTTAGTAAGATTATTGCTAGAGCGAAGGTCTCTAGTGGATGAATAGTACAGTACAGTGTTTTGTAATGCTGGGCATTTATCTGGAGAGTACAGTGTGTTGCGTGCAATAATTAGTGTATGTCAACTGGTGTGGGAGTTCAAGCCAGTTTAATTGTTTTAATGCAAGGCTGTGGTACATTTTATAAGGATTTGGTTCATTACAAATGTTATTATTTTGTAGTAGAAGGAGGCTAATTTTTTGTTGCTTTATGCACAGTGTTGATATTTGTTAAGAATAGAGGAAGCATATAATAGAGAAAGGAGGAGGTATGTTGCTTCTAAAGTAATCCTTGCTTATGGTTTCTATTTTTGGGTTATTACCTGAGGTAACATGAAATGTGTGTTGCTGGTTAAGGTGTTTTGGCATAAACAGCATATATATATATATATATATATATATATATATATATATATATATATATATATATATTTATATATATATATATATATATATATATATATATATATATATATCTATATATTTTTTTTTTTGCATTAAGCAACAAGTTACAATTTTTTAGCCAAATGTCAATGTCAGTGAAAGGTTGTTTTGAGTGATTTCCTGTAATTTTGTTATGGATGGGGAAAGCAGATAAAAGGGTTGCATCATCAGCATATTGTAAGAGAGTGACAAGTGTTGTAGTGGTATGAAGTATATTCATGAAAGTATTAAATAGACGGGGTGATATTGGCCCTTTGGGAATACCAACAGAGACTGGTTGAAATTCTGAAAGGTTTTGTTGCCATTTGGTTGCCTGCTAACAACTGCAAAAATAAATGTTAGTGGGACAATGTGTCAAATGCTTTGGAAAGGACACAGAAAGTGAAGAAATAAGATTGCCTTAATTTCTGTATTGGTTTACTATGGTGATGAAGTTGAGGAGGGCAGTAGTACTGTGGTTGGGCCTGAAACCATTCTGGGTGTTGGAGAGGAGGTTGTGTTTGGTTATATGTTTCATAAGCTGATAGTGAATACATTTCTTGAGGAGTTTAGAGAGGGGTGATAGGATATCAATAAGCCTACATTTTGTTAATGCTGTCGAAGTACCTCCTTTGTGAATGGACATAATAATGGCCTTTTTTTAGATGGATGTGACACAGCCTTCAGTTACTGATTGGTTGATCAGAAGGCCATTGCTTCTGCACCTATTTTTTGAGGAACTCAGAGGGAAGATTATCAGCAGCTGAGGTTGTTGCTTTTAATTTGACTAGTATTTTTTTATGGTTGATGTTGGGATGGGCTGAAAACTAAAAGTCAGTGCAATGCTTTCAAGAACAGATGGAAGTTGGAAGGGTGAAGTGAGGTAGTCACTGACTAATGACAGAACTGACTTGACAAAATGAGTGCTGAACTGAGTGGTATTGGACTC
Source organism: Protopterus annectens (assembly GCF_019279795.1). Taxonomy (NCBI): domain Eukaryota; kingdom Metazoa; phylum Chordata; order Ceratodontiformes; family Protopteridae; genus Protopterus; species Protopterus annectens. The sequence continues at coordinate 914,390,068 of NC_056728.1, forward strand.
TCTGCTGTCTGAAGAAGGACAGGGTGTAGTGGCATGGCCAGGGTGTAATACAGGGTGTAGTGGTACAGCAGGGGGTGGGATAATCCAGGGTGTAGTGGGATGGCCAGGGTGCAACAGCTTATTTAGCGAGGACAAAAAAAGCTTGGGTTTGTGCTGGTTCTTTTGTGCTATCTGAACCTTTAGTAGGCATGTTGTGTCACATTCTTATAATGTTCTTTCCACATTTTATCTCCTTGCATTATGAGCTGTTCTGGTGGTGGAACTGAAGTCAAATAGGTGAGTAGAGTCCTTGAGGTGGTTGTTGTTTATGGATTGCCAGTCTATATTCAGGTCACCTGAGATGAAGGTTTTCTGGGGGATATTGTCAGATATCCAGGGTTGGATATTTTTGGCTGTGGTAATGTTGTTGCATG